>NC_133327.1:340116693-340289193 GCF_042186555.1 Aquarana catesbeiana | reverse complement strand
TGTCACAGCTAAGTACTTGTGGGCAATCTGCTTTCGGTACACCGACGTCAGATTGTACCAGGCAAATTTCCCTGCCCCAGCTGCTGCACCGCCGAAAGAAGTTCGCTCCCAGCCATCCACATGCCCAACGGCTGAATGCTAGCTTGGCAAAATTGCTAGCACTTCAACTGCTGCCTTTTCAGTTGGTAGACTCTGCCCCCTTTGGTGAGTTTGTGGAATGTGTGGTTCCTCAGTGGCAGGTACCCAAACGTCACTTTTTCTCACGGAAGACGATTCCGGCTCTCTACAGTGTCTTGGCCTCGCTGGACAGGGCGGTCAGCGGTAAGGTGCATATTACTGCTGACTCATGGTCCAGCAGGCATAGACAGGGACGTTACCTAAGTTTCACTGCGCACTGGGTGACTCTGCTGTCAGCTGGGAAGGATGCAGGACAAGGTGCAGTAGTGTTGGAGGTTGTTCCGCCACCACGCCTCCAAAATGCCACTACTAATGATTGTGACACACCTCTCTCCTCCACCCCCTCCTCTTCTTCTTCCTCCATGGCCTCTTCCTGTGCTTTGTCCTCAGAACCAGTGGTGCTCCGTAGCCCTTCAAGGGGCTACGCAAATATGCAGGCCAAAAGATGCCATGCGGTGCTTGAGCTGGTGTGCTTGGGGGACAGGAGCCACACTGGGGCAGAGATTCTGTCAGCACTGCAGGGGCAGGTTCAGAGGTGGTTGACGCCACGTCAACTTAAGGCAGGAATGGTGGTTTGCGACAATACACCAACCTCCTCTCTGCCCTCCGACAGGGACAAATGACCCATGTGCCCTGTTTGGCTCACGTCCTTAACTTGGTGGTGCAGCGGTTCTTGGGCAGGTACCCGGGCTTACAGGATGTCCTGAGGCAGGCCAGGAAAGTCTGTGTGCATTTCCGCCGCTCATATAATGCCAGTGCTCGACTGGCAGACCTCCAAAAAGGAGTTTAACCTGCCCAAGAACCGCCTAATCTGTGACATGCCCACCAGGTGGAACTCAATGTTGGCCATGCTGCAGCGGCTGCACACACGCAGCAGAGGGCCATCAATGAGTACCTGTGTGACTATGACACCAGGACAGGGTCAGTGGAGCTTGTTTTTTTCCACATGCCAGTGGGCCATGATCAGGGATGCATGCACTGTCCTGTCACCATTTGAGGAGGCCACAAGGATGGTGAGCAGTGACAGTGCATGCATCAGTGACACTGTCCCCCTTGTCCACCTGTTGGAGCACACGCTGCATGGAATAATGGACAGGGCACTTGAGGCAGAACAGAGGCAGGAAGAAAAGGACTTCCTTAGCTCTCAAGGCCCCCTTTATCCAGACAGTGTTCCTGTGTGCCCGCCGATCACACAGGAAGAGGACGAGGAGGAGGATTGTGTCAGTATGGAGGTGGAGCCTGGCACTCAGCATCAGCAGCAGTCTTTAAGGGATCAGTCCCAAGAAACACATGGACTTGTACGTGGCTGGGAGGAGGTGGCTGCAGACCATGTCATCCTTAGTGACCCAGAGGACTCCGGACCGAATGCCTCAGCAAACCTACGCTGCATGGCCTCCCTGATCCTGCAAAAAATCGCCAGTGTCTGTTTTACATGGTGCAGGAATACCTAGGGGCAAGATCTGACTTGGACACCTTTCCCACCAAAAATCCTCTGGGTTACTGGGTCTTGAGGATGGATCACTGGCCAGAACTTGCACAGTATGCAATTGAGCTACTGGCCTGTCCTGCATCCAGCGTTCTTTCGGAACGCACATTCGGTGCTGCTGGAGGCTTTGTAAACAATCACAGGGTGCGTCTGTCCACCAACTCAGTCGATCGACTGACCTTCATAAAAATGAATCAGTCTTGGATCACCACCAGCTACCAAGCACCTGACGCTGATGTAACCGAATTATTTTTTTGAAATCTCAGATCCCTTCAAAGACTGCCTATGCTGATGCTGAGTGACTATCCTGAGTAATTATCCTCTTCCTCCTCAATGATCATGCTGATAGCTTGTAAGAATATTTTTGGTTCTGGGCGCCGCCACCAGTGCCTAAGGCCCAATTTTTCAGCCCCTGTTTAACAGGAGCGTGTAATTACACTTTTTGATGCAATACTTTGCAGCAGGGCTCGTTTTCTGCATTCCAACTAGAGTATCTGTGAGGGGTTGCAGTGTTGTGGCACCAGCACCAGTGCCTAAGGCCCAATTTTTCAGCCCCTGTTTAACAGGGGCGTGTAATTACAATTATTGATGCAATACTTTGCAGCAGGGAAAGGTGTATAGAAAAACACTGCGCTAGTGCTACGTACACACGGTCAGACTTTCCGGCGGATTTGGTCCGACACACTTTCTGACGGACTTTGTCCGCCAGGTGCGCCGGACTTTAAAATGGACGGACTTGCCCACACACGACCGGACTTTTCCGGCGGGCTAAGTCCGCCCGTCTTTTCGACGGACTTTCGCCGGAGGTACGGCGGACTTTCAGAATGAACGGACTTGCCCACACACGGACAAGTCCATTCATTTTGAACGTGACTCATGTGCGACGGGACTAGAAAAGGAAATCAATCTTGCCGCTTTTATCGGCAAGATTGACACCTTGCGAGCCCCGTCGCGGGGCATACCAGGCCCTTAGGTCTGGTATAGATTATAAAGGGGAACCCCCTACGCCGAAAAAAACGGCGTGGGGTTCCCCCAAAGATCCATACCAGACCCCGATCCGAGCATGCAGCCCGGCCGGTCAGGAAAGGGGGTGGGGATGAGCGAGCGCCCCCCCTCCTAAACCGTACCAGGCCGCATGCCCTCAACATGGGGGGGTGCTTTGAGGGAGGGGGGCGCCCTGCGGGGCCCCCCCACCCCAAAGCACCTTGTCCCCATGTTGATGAGGACAAGGGCCTCTTCCCGACAACCCTGGCCGTTGGTTGTCGGGGTCTGCGGGCGTGGGGCTTATCGGAATCCGGGAGCCCCCTTTAATAAGAGGGCCCCCAGATCCCGCCCCCCTACCCTATGTGAATGAGTATGGGGTACATGGTACCCCTACCCATTCACCTAGGGAAAAAGTGTCAATAATAAAACACACTACACAGGTTTTTAAAATAATTTATTAAACAGCTCCGGGGGGGTCTTCCTCCGGCTTCGGGGGTTCCTCCGGTTCCTCTTCTCCCGGCGTCCGGTTGGTTCTTCTCCGCTCTCTTCTCCCGGTGTTCCAGTTCTTCGGCCGGCTCCTCTGCTGTCTTCAGGTAGCTCTCTTGCCAGCAGAGGTCCGGGCTTCTGGGCTTCTTGGCTTCTTCCCTCTTCTCTTCTCCAGATGTTGACACGACGCTCTCTCCGGCTGGACTGCTCTCTGAGGGCTCCGTTGTGACTTATATAGGCGGAGACCCCGCCCCCTAATGATGTCACAGTCCCTGGGCATGCTGGGACTGTGACGTTTTAGGGGGCGTGGTCAATATCGCCCGGTGACCATGCCCCCTAAAACGTCACAGTCCCAGCATGCCCAGGGACTGTGACATCATTAGGGGGCGGGGTCTCCGCCTATATAAGTCACAACGGAGCCCTCAGAGAGCAGTCCAGCCGGAGAGAGCGTCGTGTCAACATCTGGAGAAGAGAAGAGGGAAGAAGCCAAGAAGCCCAGAAGCCCGGACCTCTGCTGGCAAGAGAGCTACCTGAAGACAGCAGAGGAGCCGGCCGAAGAACTGGAACACCGGGAGAAGAGAGCGGAGAAGAACCAACCGGACGCCGGGAGAAGAGGAACCGGAGGAACCCCCGAAGCCGGAGGAAGACCCCCCCGGAGCTGTTTAATAAATTATTTTAAAAACCTGTGTAGTGTGTTTTATTATTGACACTTTTTCCCTAGGTGAATGGGTAGGGGTACCATGTACCCCATACTCATTCACATAGGGTGGGGGGGCGGTATCTGGGGGCCCTCTTATTAAAGGGGGCTCCCGAATTCTAATAAGCCCCCCGCCCGCAGACCCCGACAACCAACGGCCAGGGTTGTCGGGAAGAGGCCCTTGTCCTCATCAACATGGGGACAAGGTGCTTTGGGGTGGGGGGCCCCGCAGGGCGCCCCCCTCCCCCAAAGCATCCCCCCATGTTGAGGGCATGCGGCCTGGTACGGTTTAGGAGGGGGGGGCACTCGCTCGTCCCCACCCCCTTTCCTGACCGGCCGGGCTGCGTGCTCGGATTGGGGTCTGGTATGGTTTCTAGGGGGGACCCCACGCCGTTTTTTCAGCGTAGGGGGTTCCCCTTTATAATCCATACCAGACCTAAGGGCCTGGTATGCCCCGCACTCACCGCAATAGGAAAATCTGTTTTTCCTATTGCAGCGAGCGCGAGATGCAATACCCTGCCCTCGCGTCGTATCTGGTCCGTCGGACCAGCATACACACGAGCCGACTTTCTGTCGGACCAGCACACAGACGAGCGGACTTTCCGCCCGAAACTGAGTCTGGCGGATAAATTTAAAACAGGTTTCAAATCTTGGTCCGGCGGACTTTGGCGAAAAAGTCCGCCGGAAAAGTCCGCTGGCGCCTACACACGGGCGGATTGTCCGGCACACTCTGGTCCGCCGGACCAAGTCCGCCGGAAAGTCCGACCGTGTGTACGCGGCATAACAAGTGAAAGAAGGGGGGGAGCAGGTACATACAGTGTGACAAAAACAATAAATACATGGTAAAAAAATGTAACGCATGATATGTGCATCAATATTCAAAATATAAAGTGTGTGGCTCAATTATACTTCAATCCAAAAGGAGTGTTGGTGAACAATTGACCAACAAACGTATATTAAACACAAAGTCAATAAACAAATGGGTGAATAGGTGAGGAATATATGTCCCACTGCATAGAAACGTTCCTGCGTTCCAACTAGAGTATCCGTGAGGGGTTGCAGTGTTGTGGCACCAGCACCAGTGCCTAAGGCCCAATTTTTCAGCCCCTGTTTAACAGGGGCGTGTAATTACAATTCTTGATTTAATATTTCACAGCAGGGCCCGTTTCTGCACCCACCAAGAGCGAGTGAGGACTTACAGTGTTGTGGCACCAGCACCACCACCACCAAAGGCCCAATTTGTCTGCCCCTGTTCAACAGGGGCATGTAATTACAATTCTTGATCTAATATTTCACAGCAGGGCCCTGTGAAGGCTTACAGTGTTGTGGCCACAACACCACCTAAGGCCCACATTTCTGCTGAGTATATAGGGCAGGCTCCTACTTTCAAACATCCAACTTACAAACGACTCCTACTTGCAAACGGAAGGAGACAACAGGAAGTGAGATGAAATCTACCCCTAGGAAGGGAAATTCTCTCCTGTAAGAGTAAATATGGGAAAACATTTCTCCTTTCCACTGATGCTTTATCACCAATTCTTGTTTCACAAAAAAACCTACATTTTCAAATAACATTTGTCATTGGGACAAAAAGTGAGGTGGAATCTTCTGAAGAGGAGCACAGACAGCAAAACAAATGTCACAGGGGTGATAACCCTTCCCTGTGTTTTCCAGAAAGCTTGAAATAGATTTTTTGGCTGGAGCTAAACACGTTAAAAATGTACCAGTTCAAAATTACAAACAGATTCTACTTAACAACAAACCTACAGTCCCTGTCTTGTTTGCACCACCTGTATACTGCTGTTCAGAGTACAGAGCCTGTAAACTGCTGTCTCCTTTTTTAATTTGGGTACGGGGTTCCCCTTAATATCCATACAAGACCCAAAGGGCCTGGTAATGGACTTGGGGGTACCCATGCCGTTTGTCTCACTGATTTTCATCCATATTGCCAGGACCCAACATTACATTAAAGCCGCAAGCAGTTTTAAATGACTTTTTTTCCTTTAAAAATGACATTTTGTGCAGGGACTGTTCTAAGCACGGGAAACACGCGCCACTTTACAGGCATACTATAGACACCCCCCAGGTACGATATTTAAAGGAATATTTCACTTTTTTTTTACTTTAAGCATCATTAAAATCACTGCTCCCGAAAAAACTGCTGTTTTTAAAAGGTTTTTTTGCATTGATACATGTCCCCTGGGGCAGGACCCGGGCCCCCAAACCCTTTTTAGGACAATACCATGCAAATTAGCCTTTAAAATGAGCACTTTTGATTTCGAATGTTCGAGTCCCATAGACGTCAATGGGGTTCTAACGTTCGTGCAAATTTTCGGTCCGTTCGCAGGTTCTGGTGCGAACCGGGGGATGTTCGGCTCATCCCTAGATGAGAGGAAGGGATTGCACCCCCAAAACACGTCCATTGAACCCCCATGATGGGAGATAGTACATGCTGACATTAGACATGGGATCAGGAGGGAAATTCCCATTTTTAATCCCAATTTGTGTGCATTTTCTCAATTTGGCTTTTACAGGGGTGACATCACCCCCATCTGATTAAGGCAAGATCAAGACATTTTTGACACTATAATGTCTGATATTGCCTTCAGTTTTTCAATGTTGAACTTTGTAAGTTCCTGAGTTGTGTATGTTATGTTTTGAAACATGCCTGTTTATGTGCCAAAATAATATTTTCAAGGTAAAAATTTATAAAACAAAGATGTTATTTTTTTTTTGTTTTTAAAGTTTTACAACGCACATGTGAATGTGCACGGAGTAAAAGGTTTTATACTCAACAATGTGTGGCTTCCTCTTTCAATGCTCAATACCAGTTTTTGTATTAAGTTGGTGTTTACAGTGACAATGGGTGTTATTTAATAATGGAAAAACCACTCAGCACTACAAGTGCACTAGGAGAACCTAGGAGAAAGATAAAAGAAACCCAAGCAGTAAATAAAATTCAAGATTTTATCATATCATTTTTTTTTTTTTGCAAATATTTAAAATTTTGCTGGCATAGCAATGGCCCCCCTACCCGTAAAATATTCCACATATTTTTGATGCACTTCACGGGCGCTTTGGGGAGACAAGCCAGGATGGCCAGCTTCCAGGGCTGTCATTGTTGGTTTATGAAGTCCGGGCCTCAGGCCCAACTGAGGCTACATAATTAGTAGCATTTCTCTATAAAAAGTTGTGCAAGATGCAGCATGCTAACACGATGTAGTTAAGTTTGTACTCTGCCATATTTATAGCCATTAGAAATAGGCGGAACCGGCTGGCCATTATCCCAAAGGTGCTCTCCACCACACTTCAGGCTCTGGCCTCTTCTCCGGGGTGAGGGTACTCTGGGGGAATGGCCTCATCATGTGATCACCCAGACCAAACGCTTCATCAGCAATAAAAACAAACGGGAGTCCTTCCACGTTCTCTTCTGCAGGTGGCAATCCCAAGCCACCACTCTGGAGACATGCGTAGAACTCCATCTGGGCAAAGACTCCACCATCCGGCATCCAACCATTCTTCGCCACGTCCACATAGAGAAACTCGTATGTTGCTGACATCACCGCCATCAACACGATACTATTGAAACCCTTATAATTAAAATAGTATGACCCCGAATGGGGTATTGGGACAATGTGGACGTGCTTCCCATCAATTGCCCCTCCACAGTTGGGAAAGTCCCAACGGTCAGCAAAGTGGGATGCCACAGTCTGCCATTCCTGTGGCATTGAAGGAAACTGTAGTCAAAACATTTAAAAAAATTAGTACTTTTGCACATAAACATTGCAAGCAGATTAGACACAAACATTCTTGGCCAACACCAGTATAACATTTATTTTAAGGAGTATTTAAAGACAAAAATATAAGGTCCACTTCTCAGATTCCTCCCCCACTCTGATGGCCCATTGGAAACATTTTAGGGGGGTTATAAATGAGTTTAAGGACAACAATAATATTTGGACACGTTTTAGGGGGTGTTTAGAGTAAAGTAGTACTATTTAGCTGACAAAATACATTGTTAAGTGACTAGGCTAGGTGTATATGGGCCCAGGATAGCATGCTGGGGAGGTTAGTGAAGGCAAATATAAATGAAGGACAAAAAAGAGGATTAGAAACTTCCAGCGTGCATGAGGATAAAGAGGACATTCACAGCATATTACAATCATGGTAATTAGGGAATGATGAAAGAAATACAATATATTAGCAAACATTAAATACATAGAATGTGATGTTAAAGGAGAAAACTTACCCTAATATAGTCATTCTGCAGGACCTGAATGATGGCAGAACAGGTCTCTGGGATAATGATCCCCAGAGCCTGGGGGAGATGCCTGTAGAGAACTTGGTCCTGTAGACTTCTCCCCATCGCCAAGTACCACAACGTGACGACTAGCCTCTGCTCCAGAGTGATGGCTTGACGCATGTAGGTGTCCTGCTTCGTAATATAAGGGGACAGCAAAGCCAACAGATGGTGAAAAACGGGGTTCGTCATCCGGAGAAAATTCCTGAAATCAAGGTTATTCTCCTGGATCTCACGCAGCAAAGGCATATGAGAGAATTGGTCACTCTGGAGCAACCAATTCTTGGTCCATGAACTCCTCCCTACCCTGTTCATGGATTGGACTTGGGTCAAAGAATAATCCCAACACCAAGCACCTGAATAGCACAAACTCTGCGATGAGCACGTGCACGCAACATGGCTTCAAAACGGGCGGCTGGTCAGAACGAACTAACAGAATGCACTGAAAAACAGCAAGGCCTGTGAAGAGCAAGCTGAAAATCAGAAACAAGCGGACAAGAACACACTGAAAAACAGATACGAACTGACTACACACACTGAAAACCAGATACAAACCCACAAGCACAAACTGAAGAGCAGTAACAGACTGAAAGGACAAAAGCTGAGAAGAGTGAATCGTCTCTCACCAAACTTCTAACACGAGATAAACACGAGATTAGCAGAAGGAGCCCAAAGGGTGCTGCAGTGGCTATTGAACTTCCTTTTTCTAGTGCCGTTGTACGTGTTGTACGTCACCGCATTCTTGACAGTCGGAATTTGGTGTGACCTTGTGTATACAAGACAAGCTTGAGCGGAATCCTGTCGGAAAAGCAATCACACCGACCAAAATCCTGTTCGTGTGTACACGGCATTACATTGTAAAAAGGCATATAAGGTTTAACAACAATAATAGAAGTTCTCTAATTCCCTACAAAAGTATTTTTTCTCCTAGATATGGATTTAATGGAAAACAACATATGGAACTTTGACATATGCCACATACACACCAAGGGGACGTTGCTAATATGTGAGCAGAATACAATATATTCATAATGCATTTTTGATCTATCTGATCTGAATCATTATTCAAGGTTTACGGCAAGTGCCACATCATTCTGACCACTGATTTTGTGTGTCAGGTTTGGCTGCCAGCCAATTCAAATTGACTGGGCATCCTTAAAGCAGCATGCCTTAAAACTGGAACTCCATTGTGTGAACTAGCCCTTGATTAATATCAGAAAATTAATGACATTTTCACAGGTTTGTGATCATTAGAATTCTGAAATACATTGCTCTTGCTTACACAGAAAATACATATGTCTCAATAACAAAGATTTTATTTTTGCCCATGCTTTTCCTTGATCTGCCACTAGAAGTATCTAACCCCCCTATATCTAACAAGCAAGCTCCTACTGGAGCTGAAGCAACATGTTTTAAGTTAGGCTGATAGTCATGGAAGGAAGGTTTGAGGGCTTGCAAAGCCTGGAAGGTTAAAGCGGAGGTCCGCCCCACCACTGCAAAAATTAAAAGCCAGCAGATGCACATACTGCAGCTGCTGGCTTTTAATAATGGGACACTTACCTGTCCTGGAGTCCAGCGATGTCGGCACTGCAGCTGATGTTTCCATCAGATGTCGGGTGCATGCCGTTTCCATTGCGAGTAAGGGAACCCGGAAGTGTAGCCTTACGGCTTCACGCCAGGAGCGCTACTGCGCATGCGCGAGGCTCTGCTCCTCTCTTCTACTGGCCTGGCAGCCAGGGAAGGAGGAGGGAGCCGCAGCAATTACACAAATACCCGTTGCTGAGGCCCCCAGAAGTGGGCACAGGATACCTGTGAAAGACAGGTATCCTCTGCCCCCCCCCTGAAAGGTACCAAATGTGGCACCGGAGGGGGGAACGAGTACAACGAGCGGAAGTTCCACTTTTGGGTGCAACTCCGCTTTAAGTTCCTGATGGAGCCTTAGAGCTGCATAAGGAAGCAAGATCATAACACATGGTGCTTTGAAGTACAGAAACTGGAATTTGTGACTGGATTTGGAACTGGATATAAAGTTCACACATACGGTAAAAATGTTTTCCTTTCTTAGCTTCCAGAAGAGCAATACAGGAGATAGAACATTTATTTATTTATTCAAATGTACTGCATTTTCAGAATGCTTATTTAAAGATATATAGAGATAGAGAACTAAGCCTTGATAGATGTTAGACTTTTTAGAATTTGGCACAAAAAAAGATGGTAAATCTATTTGTAAGTTTAGTAAATTTAAATGTTGGTTCATACTCCTATTTTTAAATGGGCATCTCCATTGTAAATTGTACTTCAGAATGATTACCTAGCCTAAGTTTGCATCCCTCCAAACTCTGTAGCACAACATAAACACAAACCTCCATAACTGTATTTACATCCTGGATGGTGATATAATCTCTGACATCAGCAGGATTTAATGTGACCTCTGACAGCCATCTTGGAGCAGAGCTGATCCTTCACTTCCTTGCCACCTTCTGTAGCAATATACCACTGCAAAAATACTACCTGCTCATGAGAACAAGCAATAGTACAGTATCTCTCCTTTAGGTGATCAATTGCTGCAGAGGTGCTTGGGAGGGGGCTGGATCAGCTCAGATACGAGCTCATCCAGTACACCTCCATCTACCTCTGATGAATGAAAAAAGATCAATAAATAAATGAATAAATAAATTAAATATATGACAGACTGATACATAATGTAAAGAGAGAAGTTTAATTACAAATATATTTAACCACATTTTTTACCAAAGTTAAACACTAATAAAAGTATGCACAATGTTATTCAGTATTTTCACAATTGCAAATCTGCAAAGCGCTAAAGTTGTTTTACTGCAGAGTGCAAAATATGGTGCAGCTCTACATAGAAACCAATCAGCTTCCAGTTTATTTTTTGTCAAAGCTTAATTGAACAAGATGAAGTTAATAGCAGATTGGCTGCCATGCACAGCTGCACCAGATTTTGCACTTTCCAGTTTTAGTAAATCAATCCCACTGTGCCACTAACTCATGTCCACATGAGCTTCACCGGTTCTTATCTGTGTGCTATACTAATGATTTACACAAACAAATTCTTCCTAGCTGTGTATTGTAATGTAACATCTAAAAGGGAAAAAAGCTATTCTAGACTGAACAGCAAATTTTCCACTCATCTGCCATACATAAAAATCGCATTTATGAGGAGGCGTGGTGAAGAGAGCAGTCGCATAGACACACAGCTCCGGCTCTCAACGACCATCCTGCAGCCATCCTTGGTCCTAAATCCTCGTGGAAGGTATCATTCTGTTCCCCACGGCTGTGGGCACCAACCAGACTGGCTGACATGGTGAAATACGGGCTGCCGCGGCCCTCACACACAGCGGAACAACTGGCATGGTTCCGGAGGCAAAATGGCGCCGAGACACATGCAGGGCACTCAGACACGCTGCAGCCCTCCTCCTCAGCCATCCAGGACTCTGTAACAGGGGTGAGTGCATCAATTCCTGCTATATTCCGCACACATACAGAACCCCTGCAGACACCAGAATCACAGCAATCTGCTGAGTTTAGCCAGGCTGTGGATTCCCCTCCTGCTGAGCCTACATTATCTACCATTATGCTGGCTATCCAGGATTGCAAGGCCTCCCTCTCCACTCAATTAGCTTCTATCCGTATGGACTTTTCATTATTGAAACACGATGTCCAGAACCTCAGAGACCGCACAGGGGATGCTGAGGAACGGATTAGTACATTAGAAGATACTGTACACCCAATGTCTGTTACTATACGTGATACTACAAGTGAGATGGCGGCACTACATGCTAAAATCGTCGATTTGGAAAATCGCTCTCGCAGGAATAATCTCAGATTTGTGGGATTTCCAGAACGCGCGGAAGGTTCCTATCCTGAAAAGTTTCTTTATTCATGGCTGCGGGACATTTTTGGTAAAGACGCACCCTCATTCTCACATGTTATAGAGCGTGCACATCGTACTCCTCCTCGTCCCCCTCCAGTGGGTGCCCCACCATGCTCCATCATAGCACGTATCCTCAATTTTCAAGATAAATTGGCCATCCTACGCCTGGCACGAGAAAAAGGCCTGCTCACATTTAATGGCAATAATATTTCTGTTTATCCGGACTTTTCTGCTGAAGTTCAACGCCAGCGGATCTCCTTCTCAGCAGTGAAGTCTAGATTGTGCACGGAAGGCCTCTCCTACGCCATGCTTTTCCCTGCTAAATTGCGCATTATCCATGATGGCAGGGCTCATTTCTACACCAATCCCAAGGAGGCCATGAAGTGGCTGAATGATCAATATGGTGCAGCACACAGAAGCAGAGGAGACTGAAGTCACTCTTAACCTGCAAGGAAAGATCTACACCCTGCTATGCAAGCTACAGCGTCAACAGTCTGCATGTCTTTTCAATGCAACATTTTTTTATTTTTTTTTCTCTTCTTCCCCCCCCTCTTGTTCCTGATCTTCATCTCTACAATCCAACCTGCATTGGTACAGTTTACATTTTATGGTAACTTGCATACCAAAACAATCATACCAGAACAATCATCCGGTCAACTTTTTCCACGTGACCAAACAGCTCATCTACCCTTCACCAGGACATGTCTATCAGAGGGGAAAGAAAAGGAGAAAAAAAATTTTTTTTTTTCCTTTTTTTTTTCTCTTTTTCTTCTTCCCTCTTTCCTCAGTCATTAGTTGGGAGCCTCACCAGACCCCACGTTACCCCCTTACCAGCTTGTGGCATGGCCACGGTACAGTCTTTGACTTCCGCAGTTTCTAGTTAGGAAGGACTTCTAGTTTAGGGATCCAAAGCTTGCTATGTTTGGGATGGCTGAGCGGGGTGGGGGGCACAAAGGTTTGAAGAAAAAGGTGGTTGGGGTTTTTTTTCTTGTTTTCTGTTTCTTGTTTTTTCCTTCTTTTTTTTTCCTTCTTTTTTTACTTTTTATGTCCTTTTTAACAAACCTATACCATTTGCTAATGGAGAGTCATCAAAAGTATACCGGGTCATCACATATAGTGGTTCATCAATACCTCTGTTGTCATTCATATGTCTAATTTTTTTTCTAAAACAAAGAAGGGAAAAATTTTCCTGGTCCATGTTACCTTATCGGCAGACCCACGCACTTTTTGGTCATGTGCTTGTGTGTGCTTCAGGTGGCACGGCCTACCTACTTATATTGATACTAATTCAGAGGTAGGGATGAGCTTCGTGTTCGAGTCGAACCCATGTTCGACTCGAACATCGGCTGTTCGATCGTTCGCCGAATTGCGAACGTTATGGGCCGTTCGCGCTAAATTCGTGTGGCGCGTCACGGCCCATAATTCACTGCGGCATCGCAGTGCATTGCTGGCTGATGATTGGCCAAGCATGCACTATGACCCGCATGCTTGGCCAATCACAGCGCCGTCAGTAGAGAGAGCTGTAATTGGCCAAAGCCAGGGTGGCTTTGGCCAATTATGGCTCAGGGGATTTAGTACACACCCCACACTATATAAGGCCGCCTGCACGGCGGCCCTGTGTAGTGTGTGTTCCGGTGTGCTGAGAGATAGAGAGAGAGAGAGACAGTGTCATTTGATTTGAGTTAGATAGATTAGGCAGAACAGTCAGTCAGTTAGCTGCACTTACAGTGTATTGTGTATATATATGCATCCCAGGTGTTGCATATATATATATACACTGTATTCAGTTTAGCTAGATCCGTTCCTGTTATCTTCTATCTAGACTATTTACATTTAATGCAGTGCGTCCTGCTCACAGTGTTCAGCTAGATCCGTTCCTGCTATTTACATTTAGTGCAGTGCGTCCTGCTCACAGTGTTCAGCTAGATCCGTTCCTGTTATCTTCTAGACTATTTACATTTAGTGCAGTGCGTCCTGCTCACAGTGTTCAGCTAGATCCGTTCCTGCAATTTACATTTAGTGCAGTGCGTCCTGCTCACAGTGTTCAGCTAGATCCGTTCCTGCTATTTACATTTAGTGCAGTGCGTCCTGCTCACAGTGTTCAGCTAGATCCGTTCCTGCTATTTACATTTAGTGCAGTGCGTCCTGCTCACAGTGTTCAGCTAGATCCGTTCCTGCTATTTACATTTAGTGCAGTGCGTCCTGCTCACAGTGTTCAGCTAGATCCGTTCCTGTTATCTTCTAGACTATTTACATTTAGTGCAGTGCGTCCTGCTCACAGTGTTCAGCTAGATCCGTTCCTGTTATCTTCTAGACTATTTACATTTAGTGCAGTGCGTCCTGCTCACAGTGTTCAGCTAGATCCGTTCCTGTTATCTTCTAGACTATTTACATTTAGTGCAGTGCGTCCTGCTCACAGTGTTCAGCTAGATCCGTTCCTGTTATCTTCTAGACTATTTACATTTAGTGCAGTGCGTCCTGCTCACAGTGTTCAGCTAGATCCGTTCCTGTTAAATTCCTACTGACAGGCAGGCTTGTCTGGTTACAGTATATAAAGCTACCTGAAGAAAATTACAGGTGTTCTATTTGATCCTATTAGTACCACGGTCAGGCAGCTAGACTATTTACATTTAGTACAGTGCGTCCTGCTCACAGTGTTCAGCTAGATCCGTTCCTGTTATCTTCCTACTGACAGGCAGGCTTGTCTGGTTACAGTATATAAAGCTACCTGAAGAAAATTACAGGTGTTCTATTTGATCCTATTAGTACCACGGTCAGGCAGCTAGACTATTTACATTTAGTACAGTGCGTCCTGCTCACAGTGTTCAGCTAGATCCGTTCCTGTTATCTTCCTACTGACAGGCAGGCTTGTCTGGTTACAGTATATAAAGCTACCTGAAGAAAATTACAGGTGTTCTATTTGATCCTATTAGTACCACGGTCAGGCAGCTAGACTATTTACATTTAGTACAGTGCGTCCTGCTCACAGTGTACAGCTAGATCCGTTCCTGTTATCTTCCTACTGACAGGCAGGCTTGTCTGGTTACAGTATATAAAGCTACCTGAAGAAAATTACAGGTGTTCTATTTGATCCTATTAGTACCACGGTCAGGCAGCTAGACTATTTACATTTAGTACAGTGCGTCCTGCTCACAGTGTTCAGCTAGATCCGTTCCTGTTATCTTCCTACTGACAGGCAGGCTTGTCTGGTTACAGTATATAAAGCTACTTGAAGAAAATTACAGGTGTTCTATCCCAGCTTAGTGCAGCTACAGGCCATTAGTATGTCTGGAAGGCCAAGAAGGAGAGGCAGACAGTCACAAGCCAATAAGAGAGGGCAAGCAGGCTCTGTGTCTAGTGCTGGTCGTGGAGACGGTGCATCCTCATCAGCACGTGGCCATGGGACACGCTTGGCCTTTTTTTCGGCAGCTGGCCGCGTTGAGCCGCAACATGCGGAAGACTTGGTCGAGTGGATGACCAAGCCGTCCTCATCCTCCTCATCCTCTCTCACCCATGCCCAGGGTGCTTTGTCTGGCAAAGCAGCGGCTTCTTCCCTCAGCTCAATGTCATCAGTGACTCCTTCCCTAGCTCCACCATGTCCTCATGAGGATTCCCTCGAACTGTTTGACCACAGTGTTGGGTACATGCTCCAGGAGGATGCCCAGCGTTTGGAAGGCTCTGATGACGATACTGAGCTCGATGAAGGCAGTAACATGAGCGCGGACAGAGGGGGTGCCCAAGAAGGACAGCAATCTGGCAGTCATGCTCCCCCTGCTGCAGCATACTGCCAGGTTTGCTCCAGTGATGAGGAGGGAGGGGATGATGAGGTCACTGACTCAACGTGGGTGCCTGATAGGAGAGAGGAGGAGGAGGAGGAGGAGGAGGAGGAGGAGGAGGAGGAGGAGGCGGCAGCACATCACCAACGAGGCAGGATGCCCTCCAGGGGCCAGCCTAAGGGCAGCACATTGACTGCATCACACCCCAAAGCTCCACATGTGCAGGGCGCTGCAGTCTCTGCGCGTTATTCAAAAAGTTCTTTGGTGTGGGCCTTTTTTGAGACGAGTGCATCAGATCGCACCGCTGCTATTTGCAACATATGTCTCAAGCGTATCTCGCGTGGCCAAAACATCTCCCGCTTGGGTACCACATGCTTGACCAGACATATGTTGACCTGCCATGCAGTTCGTTGGCAAGCGTATCTAAAAGACCCACACCAAAGAACAAAGAGGATCTCTCCTTGCTCCTCATCAGCTGAGATTTCCAACCCCACTAGACCTTCAGTCCTCTCTGAGACCTGCAGTGAGAGGAATGAAGGTGTAGAATTAGGTGTGTCACAGCCAAGTACTTGTGGGCAATCTGCTTTTGGTACACCGACGTCAGATTGTACCAGGCAAATTTCCCTGCCCCAGCTGCTGCACCGCCGAAAGAAGTTTGCTCCCAGCCATCCACATGCCCAGCGGTTGAATGCTAGCTTGGCAAAATTGCTAGCACTTCAACTGCTGCCTTTTCAGTTGGTAGACTCTGCCCCCTTCCGTGAGTTTGTGGAATGTGCGGTTCCTCAGTGGCAGGTACCCAAACGCCACTTTTTCTCACGGAAGGCGATTCCGGCTCTCTACCGGCATGTGGAAGGCAATGTCCATGCCTCGCTGGACAGGGCGGTCAGCGGTAAGGTGCATATTACCGCTGACTCATGGTCCAGCAGGCATGGACAGGGACGTTACCTAAGTTTCACGGCGCATTGGGTGACTCTGCTGGCAGCTGGGAAGGATGCAGGACAAGGTGCAGTAGTGTTGGAGGTTGTTCCGCCACCACGCCTCCAAAATGCTGATTGTGACACACCTCTCTCCTCCACCCCCTCCTCTTCTTCTTCCTCCATGGCCTCTTCCTCGGAACCAGCGGTGCTCCGTAGGCGTTCAAGGGGCTACGCAAGTACGCAGGCCAAAAGATGCCATGCGGTGCTTGAGCTGGTGTGCTTGGGGGACAGGAGCCACACTGGGGCAGAGGTTCTGTCAGCTCTGCAGGGGCAGGTTCAGAGGTGGTTGACGCCACGCCAACTTAAGGCAGGAATGGTGGTTTGCGACAATGGCACCAACCTCCTCTCTGCCCTCCGACAGGGACAAATGACCCATGTGCCCTGTTTGGCTCACGTCCTTAACTTGGTGGTGCAGCGGTTCTTGGGCAGGTACCCGGGCTTACAGGATGTCCTGAGGCAGGCCAGGAAAGTCTGTGTGCATTTCCGCCGGTCATATAATGCCAGTGCTCGGCTGACGGACCTCCAAAAGGAGTTTAACCTGCCCAAGAACCGCCTAATCTGTGACATGCCCACCAGGTGGAACTCAACGTTGGCCATGCTGCAGCGGCTGCACACGCAGCAGAGGGCCATCAATGAGTACCTGTGCGACTATGGCACCAGGAAAGGGTCAGGGGAGCTTGGTTTTTTTTCCCCACGCCAGTGGGCCATGATCAGGGATGCATGCACTGTCCTGTCACCATTCGAGGAGGCCACAAGGATGGTGAGCAGTGACAGTGCATGCATCAGTGACACTGTCCCCCTTGTCCACCTGTTGGAGCACACGCTGCGTGGAATAATGGACAGGGCACTTGAGGCAGAACAGAGGCAAGAAGAGGAGGACTTCCTTAGCTCTCAAGGCCCCCTTTATCCAGACAGTGTTCCTGCGTGCCCGCCGATCACACAGGAAGAGGACGAGGAGGAAGAGGAGGAGGAGGAAGATTGTGTCAGTATGGAGGTGGAGCCTGGCACTCAGCATCAGCAGCAGTCTTTAAGGGATCAGTCCCAAGAAACACATGGACTTGTACGTGGCTGGGAGGAGGTGGCTGCGGACCATGTCGTTCTTAGTGACCCAGAGGACTCCGGACCAAATGCCTCAGCAAACCTACGCTGCATGGCCTCCCTGATCCTGCAAAGCCTGCGTAAGGATCCTCGTATTCGTGGTATCAAGGAGAAGGACCAATACTGGCTGGCAACCCTCCTTGATCCACGTTACAAGGGTAAGGTTGCGGACCTTATCTTGCCATCGCAGAGGGAGCAGAGGATGAAACATCTTCGGGAGGCCTTGCAGAAAGGTCTGTGCAACGCGTTCCCAGAGACTGGGAGGTTACAAACTCCTGTTTCTGGACAACGTGTTGCTGAGGCTTCGGTCAGTCAAAGAAGGAGCGGTGGAGAAGGTGGCCGTCTGACCGATGCGTTCAGACAATTTTTTGGTCCGCAGCCCCAAGGTATGATCGGTTCCAGCAACCATCGCCAGCGTCTGTTTTACATGGTGCAGGAATACCTAGGGGCAAGATCAGACTTGGACACCTTTCCCACCGAAAATCCTCTGGGTTACTGGGTCTTGAGGATGGATCACTGGCCAGAGCTTGCACAGTATGCAATTGAGCTACTGGCCTGTCCTGCATCCAGCGTTCTTTCGGAACGCACATTCAGTGCTGCTGGAGGCGTGGTAACCGATCACAGGGTGCGTCTGTCCACCGACTCGGTCGATCGGCTGACCTTCATAAAAATGAATGAGTCTTGGATCACCACCAGCTACCAAGCACCTGATGCTGATGTAACCGAATAATTTTTTTTGAAATCTCAGATCCCTTCAAAGACTGCCTATGCTGATGCTGAGTGACTATCCCTGAGTAATTATCCTCTTCCTCCTCAATCATCACGCTGATAGCTTGTAAGAACATTTTTGGTTCTGGGCGCCACCACCAGTGCCTAAGGCACAATTTTTCAGCCCCTGTTTAACAGGGGCGTGTAATTACAATTTTTGATGTAATACTTTGCAGCAGGGCTCGTTCCTGCATTCCAACTAGAGTGTCTGTGAGGGGTTGCAGTGTTGTGGCACCAGCACCAGTGCCTAGGGCCCAATTTTTCTGCCCCTGTCTAACAGGGGCGTGTAATTACAATTTTTGATGCAATACTTTGCAGCAGGGCTCGTTCCTGCGTTCCAACTAGAGTGTCTGTGAGGGGTTGCAGTGTTGTGGCACCAGCACCAGTGCCTAAGGCCCAATTTTTCTGCCCCTGTCTAACAGGGGCGTGTAATTACAATTTTTGATGCAATACTTTGCAGCAGGGCTCGTTCCTGCGTTCCAACTAGAGTGTCTGTGAGGGGTTGCAGTGTTGTGGCACCAGCACCAGTGCCTAAGGCCCAATTTTTCTGCCCCTGTCTAACAGGGGCGTGTAATTACAATTTTTGATGCAATACTTTGCAGCAGGGCTCGTTCCTGCGTTCCAACTAGAGTGTCTGTGAGGGGTTGCAGTGTTGTGGCACCAGCACCAGTGCCTAAGGCCCAATTTTTCTGCCCCTGTCTAACAGGGGCGTGTAATTACAATTTTTGAAGCAATAATTTGCAGCAGGGCTCGTTCCTGCGTTCCAACTAGAGTGTCTGTGAGGGGTTGCAGTGTTGTGGCACCAGCACCAGTGCCTAAGGCCTAATTTTTCAGCTCCTGTTCAACAGGGGCATGTAATTACAATTCTTGATCTAATATTTCACAGCAGGGCCCTGTGAGGGCTTACAGTGTTGTGGCCACAGCAACACCTAAGGCCCAAATTTCTGCTGAGTATATAGGGCAGGACCCTACTTTCAAACATCTAACTTACAAACGACTCCTACTTGCAAACGGAAGGAGACAACAGGAAGTGAGATGAAATCTACCCCTAGGAAGGGAAATTCTCTCCTGTAAGAGTTAATATGGGAAAACAATTTCTCCTTTCCACTGATGCTTTCCAATCCTTGTTCCACAAAAAAACCCAAATTTTCAAAAAACATTTTTCATTGGGACAAAAAAGTGAGGTGAAATCTTCTGAAGAGGAGGAAAGACAGCAAAACAAATGTCACAGGGGTGATAACCCTTCCCTATGTTTTCCAAAAAGCTTAGAAAAGATTTTTTGGCTGGAGCTAAACACGTTAAAAATGTTCAAAATTACAAACAGATTCTACTTAACAACAAACCTACAGTCCCTGTCTTGTTTGCACCGCCTGTATACTGCTGTTCAGAGTATATAGGGCCTGGTGGCCCCACACCTTTCCTTATTTTAATTTGGGTGCGGGGTTCCCCTTAATATCCATACAAGACCCAAAGGGCCTGGTAATGGACTGGGGGGTACCCATGCCGTTTGTCTCACTGATTTTCATCCATATTGCCATGACCCGACATGACATTAAACCCGCAAGCAGTTTTAAATGAGATTTTTTCCTTTAAAAATGACATTTGGTGCAGGGACTGTTCTAAACATGGGAAACATGCGTCACTTTACAGGCATACTATAGACACCCCCCAGGTACGATATTTAAAGGAATATTTCACTTTTTTTTTTTTACTTTAAGCATCATTAAAATCACTGCTCCCGAAAAAACGGCCGTTTTTAAAAGTTTTTTTTGCATTGATACATGTCCCCTGGGGTAGGACCCGGGTCCCCAAACCCTTTTTAGGACAATACCATGCAAATTAGCCTTTAAAATGAGCACTTTTGATTTCGAACGTTCGAGTCCCATAGACGTCAATGGGGTTCTAACGTTCGTGCGAACTTTCGGTCCGTTCGCGGGTTCTGGTGCGAACCGAACCGGGGGGTGTTCGGCTCATCCCTATTCAGAGGTTTACTTATGCATCTTTATTATTACATGTTTTATTATGGCACAACCCCTTAGGATAGTCTCCTGGAACACTAGAGGCCTGAATGCACCTCAGAAAAGATCCTTGGTTTTTTCTGTTTTAAAAAAATGTCACCCTCACATTATTTGCCTCCAGGAGACTCACCTGACAGGTTCTAAGACAAGGGCCCTAAAACGCCCATGGCTATCCAAGTTATATCATGCCACTCATACTAATTACTCAAGAGGTGTATCCATACTCCTGGCTAAATCTCTTCCAGCTGAGTTAATTAGCTTTAAAACAGACCCAGAGGGGAGGTTTATTGTTCTTATATTACGAATTTCTACTATAATCTTCATATTGGTGAACATCTATGTTCCCCCTCCATTCTCAGTAGAAGTACTCTCTAAATTATCCCTTCACTTACTGAATAGGCCCTCGGGCCCTTTGCTCTATGTAGGGGATTTTAATGCAGTCCTGGACCCAACGGTGGATCGCCTGGGTGGGGGAGGCAGATCTTTCCCCTCCTTTGTAGACTGGGCCCAGGTCCATGGTCTGACCGAGGTGTGGCGATGGAAACATCCAGATGAACGCCAATTTTCCTGCCATTCGGATTCCTTCCATACTATGTCTAGGCTGGATATGGCTTTTGCGTCGACGGAGACCCTTTCCGTTGTCTCCGCCGTCTCATACCTACCCAGAGGAGTTTCCGATCATGCCCCCTTGTCTGTGTCCCTTCTCATCCTTCCAGGTTCGGGACCTGCTTTATGGCGCCTGAACTCATTTTGGCTGGAAGACGAGATGGTACAGGGTGAGTGTAGGATAAGTATTTCTAACTACTGGAAGCATAACTTAGATAAGGTAGACCCTTCCACGGAATGGGACACATTTAAGTCTACATTGAGAGGCACCTTTATGTCTATTACAGGAATTTTACGTAAAAATAACAAGATGCGCACTGAAGAATTAGAAAATGCTATGGTGTGTGCGGAATCTGCTTATGCTTCTAACCCTACCTCTGACACTAGGGAGACATGGTTACAGAGCCGCAGGGAATATGAAATTCGTTTGCTAGATCTCACACAAAAACGCATGTTGTATGTTTCACAAAAGTCGTTTGAATATGGTAATAAAGCAGGACGTCTCTTGGCATATCTGACCAAACCTGACCATACCCCCATTTCTATACCAAGAATCCTTACTACTCAAGGTACAATTAGTGACAACCCAGGAGATATCCTAGACTCCTTTCTAAACTTTTACAGAAAACTGTACACTTTCAGGGTTGACTATGATGATTCCCAGTTGTCTGACTATCTGGCTGACATATCCCTCCCCCTCCCTGTCAGAAGAGGGACGGGACATGTTGGAGGAGCTTATCAAGGTTGAGGAGATTGCAGCAGCGGTCTCCCAAATGCCTGCACATAAAACCCTTGGACCTGATGGTTTCCCGACCGAATGGTATGCTAAGTTCAAGGACCTCCTATCTCCCCTCCTTCTCCGAACCTATAACAAAGCCCTAGAGACTGGAATTCTTCCCCGATCGATGAGGGAAGCCTTCTGTTAAAACCCCGAAAAGATCCACTTTACTGTGAATCTTATCGTCCAATTTCTCTTATAAACGTGGACGTTAAGATTCTGGCCAAAATATTAGCAAACCGTTTAAATACTGTGGTTACATCCTTGGTTAATAGTGACCAGGGTGGATTTATCCCTGGCAGGTCTACCAGAATGAAAATACGCAGACTGTTCCATAACTTGCAATATCCACATGACTGCCCTTCTACACGTGTTATTGTGTCCTTAGACACCTGTAAAGCATTTGACAGTGTGGAATGGCCGTACCTTTTTCGGGTGCTACAGAAGTATGGTTTTGGTCCCCGTGTGATAGCATGGATAAAACTTCTGTACACCTCCCCAACGGCTAGGATAAGGGTTAATTCATCTATTACTGATCCCTTCCCAATTACTAGGGGCACTCGGCAGGGGAGCCCATTGTCGCCCCTGTTGTTTGCCCTGGCCATGGAGCCGCTTGCAGTTCGCATTCACTCCTCCCCTATAATTAAAGGCCTCCCAATTGCAAATATAGAGGAGCGCATTTCCCTTTATGCGGATGATACACTGGTGTACCTGGCAGATGCTAATGAGTCTCTGAGGGCTTTACTGGAGGAGGTCAACACCTTTGGGGACTATTCTGGAATCTGGGTTAACTGGGATAAGTCCAGTCTTTTTCCTTTGGATGTGAATGACCCTCCTCGGGTGTACCCGGACTCTAAGCTTCAGGTGGTGTCTTCCTTTAGATATCTTGGGGTGTTGGTTCAGGCTCCCTTATCCTTATATGCTACTAATAATCTTGACCCCTTGCTGACCCGCCTCCAGGAACAAACTAAACAATGGATGGATTTGCCATTAGACCTCATGGGGTGGGCCAATATTCTTAAAATGATTTATTTACCCAGACTGCTTTATATCCTCTCTAACTACCCATGTAAAATATCCAAAGCTACTTTCAAACGCATAGATGTGATATGTACTTCTTTCCTGTGGAGGGGCGGATCCCCCAAAGTGGCACTGGAGACCCTGAGATTGCCGGCCCATTTGGCAGGGCTGGCGTTCCCTAACTTTTTCCTTTACTACATGGCATCGCAATTGGTGCACATACATGACTGGATGAACCCAGATCCAGCTAAAGCCTGTACTGCCACAGAGGGGGCTATCGCATCCTCCCATGAGACTTTACATAACATAATATATAGAGGCCAGGTTCCAGACAGCCCCGGAACTTCTCTACTTTCAGTCTCCCTCTCACTGTTTAAATATATTACCTCCAAAATATCAAAACATTCTTGGCTGAAATCCCCTAATAACGCCTTGTGGTTTAATCCCAATCTGCAAGAATTATACTCTTTTCCAGATGCCAATCGTTGGTATTCAAAGGGGGTTAAATATCTATGCCACTTATATACTACACAGGGCTTCAAAACCTTCTCTCAGTTGAGTACAGACTTTGATTTACCAAAATCACATTTATTTTATTATTATCAACTTAGACATGCCATACATACCCAATTTGGTACCTTAGATGATATTACTGACCTGCCTCCACTGGAAAAACTACTACAGAACCCTCCAGAACCCTACAGAACCCTCCAAAACCTTCCAAATTAGTTTCTACCTACTACGCAGCTTTAATGACTGACTCTAATCCTAGGTTTCACAGAGCACAGGAGAAGTGGGAGACATTGGATATTGATATGGTAAACGACGAATAGACAGAATTTAGTGACACATATAAAACCTCTGTTATTTCTTCCCGAGACCGTATCATACAAGTTAAAATTTTTCATCAAACCCATCTCACTCCAGCCAGATTGTATAAAATGGGTCTCTTGCCATCAGCTGTCTGTTTCTGAGGCTGTGGTCAGGAGGCAGACTTCTTACATTGCTTCTGGTTATGCCCGGTGGTCAGGGACTTCTGGGAAGAAGTGGGTGCCTTTATTTCAACTGTGTTGGGCCTTCCTAACATAATTCACCCTAAGAACTGTTTGTTGGGAGTATTTGGAGATTTACATATACCATCACATACCAAGAGATTGCTCCGCATTCTTTATTTTTATGCTAAAAAATCTATTTTACTGTCCTGGAAAGGTGCACAGGCCTCTTTGCAGTCCCTCTGGTTAAAACTTATCAATGACTCCATTCCATTATACAAATTAACCTTTGAAATTCGCAAAAGAAATAAAACCTTTCATAAAATTTGGGGGAAATGGTTGGCAAGTCCGCTAACTCTTTCTAAAAATTTCTAAAAATTGAATACAATTGATCATTGATGGGCCGTGCCACAGGGACCCTCAATACCAGGTCCATTAATATGGTTATGTCGTGTAAAAGTGCATATATTTGACTGTTGCTATTACCAATATCTCAACTCTCTTGAAACGAAATGACATACTTACAATGATTTGTGTGATCTACCTACTAACTGAACATCACTTTTGTACACTGAATGGATCAGATATTCATGTGTGTTTTGTTTTTGTTTTGATTTATTTCATTTGTGTCTGTTTTGTGTCTGTTGGTTTGTGTTGAACCTAAAACCAATAAAAATATCTTTAAAAAAAAAAAATCGCATTTATATAAAAAAAGTGATATAATAAAACTCTCACTAGCAAAAAACTACAAAAACATTTATTAACTTTTACTTTCATGTAAACATTTACCGCTTTCTCTTATTAAAATAAAATATGATCCTATCTTTAAATCTGCTCCCTAAAAATACTCCACTCATCCCCCTTCCTCCCCCCAAAAAAAAAGAATGGTTCATGTGATAGGATTACAAATGTCAGACATAATTTTCTGCAGAGCTGTGACATCTCTGAAAAATACAATTATTGTCCAATGAATGGGAGGTGGGGTAAAATGATATGTGGACCTAAGATCAGATATATTGTTTTCAGGTGCATGCAAATGTATAAGTGTAACATCTACTGGCATTTGTTAAATTTTCTCTATGAAAGAACAGCACCATCTTTGTTCTTTGTCCATCTAGAGTCGGTATCTATATAAAGCTGACAGAGATGACACAATCATGTAAATCCCGGTGCCTGCTTTTTTTCTAGTTTGTATTCACAAATGTCTAACAAAGATCAAGCCCTTGCTGCAGCCTTCTACCTTGTGGCTTGCTACAACGTTACAATGTTACAGGTTGATTGCTGCGGTAGAAGAGCCTGCGGAAATGCTTCCTCCTGCTTACTAGACTGATGACACTGGGGGTCATTTACTATAGCGCCAGGAAGTACTGGGCACTATGGCAAATAATAGCTTCCATTTTAGCCCAAAAAAATTTCAACAGGCGAATGTACAAATGAAAATTAGTGCCACTGCGAGAAACACATGTTAGTAAATTCTAAGTTGGAGCTAATTAGCGCTTCCGCGTATATGCAATTGCCAATTCCTACCAAGTTGTTATATAGCACTGCACTGTAACCATGATCCATGTATGTGAAAGAAACATTTTTATGTGAGATGTGCTCTACCTCGTGTGCATCTGTTGATGTATGTTGCAATTAGTATTCCTAGTTTTTTTCCTTCTTTTGCTAACGAATGCAGTTATGAATGATTATTACATAGTAATGTCTGCTATTCTGTAAAGTTACATGTATTAAACATTTAGATGACCTATTTGTTGTATGTTGTTTTTTATTTTTTAATTTAGGTGACTATAAAGCAGTAATTATTTATATTCATTCTTTAATCATACTACACTATTGTACAGGTCTCGTACTTAGCACAATGGCTAAGTGGTCTGCTCAGATGTCTTCACAGCACTCACGGTACAAGTTCAAATACCTTCCACCAGCTGTGTTTATTTTTTCAGTGCACAAGCGAATTAAAACAAACAAACAAAAAAAAGTAATCTGCCTGTTAGTTAGTGTTTGGAATTTCACACCATAATAGTATTGAATACTTACATATCAATGCATGCATTTGAAGAGTTAATATAATAAAATCAGCCAAATTTAAAGTGCATTGGCATTCACCATATGCTGCTTTGGCTAATTGGCTAATAGTCATTTGCCTTTTTTTCACCAATTCAATCTTTTAGTATTTCTCTGTGGGATTTGAACCCATGAGTTCCTCAAGGTAGAAGTGCTGACCACTAGCCTATTGGGCGTAGCACAGTCATACATAGAAAATACATTGAGGTTTCTTCTCCCCGAGCTGTCTCTCCTGCTGCTGCCATCTTCTCCCGCTGATGTGTTCTTCCGCACATCCGGTTACCCACTAATAAAAAAAAAAGCCGCTTCTCTTTTGGCGGTCTTTTGTGGCCATCCGATAATGTCACCTGGAGAGTCCGCTCCATGGCTATGTAAGAGACGCCACACAGCGGGTGACAACACAGCGGAGGAAGACCGCCACAGAAGAAGAGCAGCTTTTTTTTATATTAGCGGGTAACCAGTGGTGTGGAAGAACACAGCAGATGGAGAAGATGGCGGTGGCAGGAGAGACGGCTCTGGGAGAATACAGCTCGGGGAGAAGATGGAGGAGGGAGAGACAGCGTCTGGAGAAGATGGCTCAGAGAAGAAGACAGCTCGGAGCTATTTTACAATAAAGGACTTGTCAAAAACCAGCTATTGATTTTTTGACATTTCACTGCTTTTTTTGGTGAATGGGTAGGGGTAAAATGTACCCCATACCTATTCACATAGGGGGGCAGGGTCTGGGAGCCCGCTTGTTAAAGGGGGCTTCCAGATTCTGATAAACCCCCTGCCTGCAGACCAACAACCACCGACCAGGGTTGTTGGGAAGAGGCCCTTGTCCCTATCAACATTGGGAAAAGGTGCTTTAGGGCATGTGGCCTAGTAAGGTTCAGAAGGGGAGGGTGCTCACTCGTTCCCCCCTATCCTGACCTCCAGGCTGCATGCTCGGATAAGGGTCTGGTATGGATTTTGGGGGGGCCCCACATCAAATTTATTTTACATTTTGGTGTGGGGTCCCCCTTAAAGTCCATAGCGAAGGGCCTGGTATGTACTGGGGGGACCCTACGACATTTTTTTCCTTGAAATTATTGAATAAGTACATACCATTGCATGCATTTGAAGAGTTAAAATATGGAATAAGCCAAGCTGATGTGCATTGGCTAATTATGCTTCTGAGTACAATGCACACTTCCAGGAGGTGATGCTGTCAGTGGGATTTGAACTCATGGCTTGAACCTTTGGGGGCAGCAGGGTATACCGCTATGCTACAGAGCTGAGCACATGTGTATAGAGAAAATACATTTACTAATGTTTGATTCTATACAATAATGTTTTGCATTTCAGGCATTAATATTATAGTAACAACCATGCTCATGCTGATGTGGCATTGGCTAATAGGCATTCGCCTCTTTTCAGCATATGCTGCTGAGTCTAATGCAAGCTTTCAGTAGGTGATACCATCTGTGTTACTAGTGTTTGATGGTGGGACTACTTTATATTCTAGGTATAATAGTACTCAGCACAGTGACTTAGGCCCCTTTCACTCTTGTGCGACCTAAAAGTTGCGAGATTTTGATGCGACTTTAAGCAATACCTGTGTAATCTTGAGGTCTATGGACGCAGGAGTCGCAGGGAAAGGCACGCAACTTTCCCGCGATTTTGCATTAGCAATTTTGCCGCAATGCCAGGGAATGCCTGTGTAAACTTGAGGTCTATGGACCTCAACTCGCCTCACAGTCAGACCAAAGTAGTACAGGGACTACATTGAAGTCAGTGTTACTTGAAGTCACACAGATATGAATTGTACACATTGAAAATCATGGGGTATGACTTGTCATGTGACTCTGATGTCCAAAGTCGCACAAGTGTGACTCAGCCCGACTTTGTGAGCGATTTCAGAGACATCAGTGCACTTTCCTGCACAGATGTCTAGTGAAATCACATAGGTCCCAACTGTTCTCCTTTAAGAAGGTGTCCTATGCCTACCTACTTTTGCTAATAGGTGTCCCTTATACCCATCTCAAAAAGTTGGGAGGTAAGAAATTGCCCCATGAAGTCGCCCAAAGTAGTGCAGGAACTACTTTTGGGAATCGTTGTGGCGTTGCACCAATTCGGAAAGTTCTATTGCCATCAATAGGCCCTGATTTGGCCTGCAATTTGACATGTCAATTCAGAGCTATGCGAACTTGGGTGAAGTTGCATAGATATTAGAGCTGCACGGTTCTGGCCAAAATGAGAATCACGATTTTTTTGCTTAGAATAAAAAGATCACGATTCTCGCGACGTAAAATCTCTTTCACATTATCCCCCAAAAAATTGGGCTAACAAGTTAGACTTACCGGTAACTTGTTTTCCAAGAGTATTTCAGGACAGCACACGAGAGAGAGTGGCTCCACCCACTAGGAAACAGGAAACACAAACTCCACCACATTTTAAAAGGAGGCTTCTCTCCACAGCTCATCAGTTGTAGTAGAGTACCTCCAGCCCAAGCTGGAACACATAATCATAATACGGTTAATTCACAGCACATATACATATATATATATATATATATATATATATATATATATATATACACACACACTTCCATATATGTATAAAATATATATATATATATATATATATATATATACACACACACACACACACATACACGCACACACACACCATGAAGGGCGGGTAATTTGCTGTCCTGAAAGACTCTTGGAAAACAAGTTACCGGTAAGTCTAACTTGAATTTTCCCTTATCGTCTTTCAGGACAGCACATGAGAGGATAATCGAGACTTACCAACTAGGGAGGGACAACAGCCTGCAGGACCTTTCTGCCAAACGTCTGATCACCAGCTGACAGTAGATCCAATCTGTAGTGATGGACAAACGTAAGATAACTTGACCACGTAGCCGCCTTACAAATTTGGTCTGGGGTTGCACCAGCTTTTTCTGCCCATGTAGTGGCTAGAGCTCTGGTAGAGTGTGCTCGTACTCCCCGAGGAGGAGACAACCCCGACTGGACATAAGCTTCTGAAATAGCCATTCTTAACCATCTGGAAATTGATCCCTTTGAAGCTTGCCTTCCCTTTCTGTTGCCAGAAAACAAAACAAATAAAGAGTCCGAAGACCTGAAGTCCCTTGTTTTTTCTAAGTAATGTAATAAAGTTCTTCTTACATCTAACTTATGAAATAATTCTTCCTTACTTCCTGAAGGATCTGAACAAAAAGTTGGCAGGATGATTTCCTGCGACCTGTTATGGACTGATGCCACTTTAGGTAAGAACCCTGGATCTGTTCTAAGCACAATCCTGTCTGGGTAAATTGACATAAAGGGCTCATTAACTGAAAGAGCATGAAGTTCTCCAATGCTTCTCGCAGTCGTAACTGCAACTAAGAATACCGTCTTCAGAGTTAAATTCTTGACTGAGATTGACTGTAACGGTTCAAAAGAATCTTTTGTGAGTACTTGTAAGACCACTGTCAAGTCCCATTTTGGAAAGTGTTTAGTGGGAACTGGTCTGGATCTAGTAAGAGACCTAAAGAATCTTATGACCAACGGAACTGAGGAAATAGGTTGATCCAGGTATACTCTTAGGGCAGCCACTTGTACTTTAAGAGTGCTAATTGCCAGTCCTTTGTCTACCCCATTCTGCAGAAATTCCAGAACCGACACAATGCCTTCTAAATCTCAGTTTGCCGAGCGACACCAAGAGTTGTAGACTTTCCAAACCTTAGCGTAGATATCTCTAGCGTAGATATCTCTAGTCACCTTCTTTCTACTAGCAAGCAAAGTGGATACTAGAGGCTCTGACAAACCTTTGTCTTTTAACTGTTGCTCCTCAGATACCAAGCAGTGAGAATTAGTCTTGCTATATCTGGATGATACACTGGACCTTGAAGTAGTAAGTCCTGTCTGAGGGGAAGTCGCCAAAATGGCTTGACTGACATTAGTAGAATGGAGGAAAACCAGGCCCTTTTTGGCCAGTACGGGGTGATCAAGATTACCGACATCTTTTCCTTTTGTATCTTCCTCAATACTAAAGGAATTAGCTGAAAAGGGGGGAAGGCATAACCCAGCTGAAACTTCCAAGGATGCGCCAGGGCATCTATCTCTATCGATCCGTTGTCTCGGTGCAGAGAGAAGAACTGAGGGAGCTAAGCATTTTCTCTTGATGCGAATAGATCCACCTGCGGGCACCCCCACGTCTGGGTGATTAGAGTGAATATTTCTGGATTCAGACTCCACTCTGCCTCCTGAATCTTTTGTCTGCTCAAGAAGTCTGCTACTCCATTTAGCGTGCCCTTGAGATGTACTGCTGACAGGGAAAGCAGATGCCTCTCTGCCCATGCTAGGATCTCTGAAGATAGCAATAGAAGAGTCCCGCTCCTTGTGCCCCCTTGTTTGTTCAGGTATGCCACCGTGGTGGCGTTGTCTGACAGTATCTGCACATGGGACCCCTGAAGGTTTGGAGAGAAGGCAACCAAAGCTAGAGCGAATGCCTTTAACTCCCTCCAATTTGATGACCTTCCTGCTTCCACTGGGGACCAAACTCCCTGAGCTATGTCTTGATCCCAGTGTGCTCCCCATCCCCAACTGCTGGCGTCTGTCGTTATCCTTCTCTCTGTTGTGAAGGACCAGAGTAAACCCCTTGACAGCACTGCCTGATCTTTCCACCACCAAAGGGTCCTTTTTACCCTGGCGGGAAGCTTTACCCTTGAGTCTAAAGTCTCTAGACTGTGATCTCAGATCCTTAAGAGAAAATTCTGAAGGGGTCTGAAATGGAGTCTGGCCCATTGAATGGCCGGCATAGTTGAGGTCAAGGTTCCCAGCACTGACATAATCCTTCTGACTGATACCTCCAGGTTCATCTGAAGGCTGGATACTGCATGCAATACCTTTACTTTCTTCTCTTTTGGAAGAAAGATCTTTTGATCCACTGAGTCTATCAGATACCCCAAAAATTGGACTCTGTGCTGGATTGAAATTTGATTTTTGGATGTTCACAATCCAACCTAAGGCCTCCAGATGATTGCGAGCCTTGATCAAATCCTCCTGTAACTTTTCCCTTGAAGGGGCAAAGAAAAGGAGGTCGTCCAGGTAAGGGACGACCGCAATCCCTTGTAACCGGAGGGGAGCTAGAGCTTCCGCCATAATTTTGGTAAATATTCGAGGGGCGGAAGATAGACCAAATGGGAGGGCCCTGAATTGAAGATGCAGAACCTCCCTCCCCATATTTACTGCCAGCCTCAGGTATCTCTGGGACTGAACGGCTATAGGTACATGCAGGTACGCATCCCTTAAGTCGATTGATGCCATAAAGCATCCCTTGACTAAGAGATTTCTTACCGAAAAGATGGAGTACATACGGAATCACCTGTATTGGACTGATCTGTTTAACGGTTTTAAATTGAGGATGAGCCGAAAGCTTCCTGACGGTTTCTTTATCAGAAAGATATGGGAATAGAATCCCTGAAAATCTTCCTCCGGAGGCACCTGAACCACAGCACCCTGTTTTATCAGATCCCCTAACAGGCTCTTCATAGCTAGGGCTTTTGTTGTGTCTTTTGGCAGATTTGTTACACAGTACCTCTCTGGCGGAAGGTTCAACAGCTCTATCTTGTATCCCTGGGCTATCAAATCCAAAATAAAAGGGTTTTTTGTTATGTTTGCCCAAAGAGGAAGGAACCTTTGAAGCCTTCCTCCCACAGGCACCACCAAGTCATTGTGTTTTATTGGCCGGCGTAGGAGGATTGAAAAGGACATTTCCTTTGCCTTTTCCTCTTTGCGCCGCCCAATTCCTTCTTTTTTCTTGGGGCCTGTTACTCTTTTCCTGATTCTTTTGAGATCGAAAAAAACGCCTAACCGGCTGCTTTTTCTTTTTAACAGGAAAGGATTTCTTCTTATCAGCTGTTCTATCCAAAATAGACTCTAGCTCGGGACCAAATAGCTGATCTCCCAAAAATGGAACTCCACATAATTTATTTTTGGAAGCTGCATCCCCAGGCCATGTCTTCAGCCATAAAGCTCTCCTAGCTGCAATGGTCAGGGCCCCTGATCTAGCTGACATTCTTATTGAATCTGCAGAGGCGTCAGAAATATAAGCTGATGTAAGGGTTGGGAAGGAATCTAGAATCTCCTGTTTGGGTAAATCAGCTATAATATGTGCTTTTAGCTGATTCAGCCAGAACTCCATATTTCTGGAGACACAGGTTGTAGCCATAGCAGGCTTAAGATTCCCTATAATGGACTGCCAGGCTTTTTTAAGTTGTTGATCCGCCTTCTTATCCATAGGATCCTTCAAAGTACCCATGTCCTCAAATGCCAGATCTGTTGATCTGGATATTTGGGAAAAAGCTGCATCTAACTTCGGGAATTTATTCCAAAGTGACTCAGGATTATCCTTAAATGGGAAACATCTCTTGTGAGCTTTTGGGAAAAAAGGTTTTCTCTCTGGGTCAGCCCATTCTTTTTTAATGGTCTCCGAGATTACCGAATGTACAGGGAAAGTGCGACCTGTTGCTTCACTAAGTCCTTCATACATTCTATCGTGCAGCGATAACTCTTTTTTCTTCCTCCGTTCCCAATGTTGCATATATTGCTTTCAACAGACTGTCTACTTGTTCCAAGGACAGTTTGTATCTTGAAGATGCATCTGCCTCTTCCTCCTCCTCCTCTTCTCCAGAGTGTGAGGGGGAATGCCCCCTTTGGGTAGTCGGGCCAGCCTCAGCCTCTACCGTTGGGGTTAAATGTGAGTCCTGAGAGGGGTCTGAGGTAGTTGCCTGACTTAATGTTGGTGTTACAAGAGAAGAGCGAAAAGCCTGTATAGTAGCATCTAGCTCTTTCTTAACAGATGCGATTATGTCGCTGCACACAGAAGAAGCCTCTTCCTTGACTAAGGAGTCAATACAAATCTGGCATAAAGTCTTCTTCCAACCCTCAAGTAACTTTGTTTTACATGAGGGGCATCTCTTTTTAATAGCTGGATCAGAGCTCTTAGCCTGCCAGAAAAATGACAAAAGAGAAAACACCAGCATCCAATAAGCCAAAGCTTCCTCCTAACAGACTCACCACAGGTGCACAGGTGGAACAGCAGTTAACCCCATGTGCCCAGACAGGCCCCAGCCACCAAGGGGGAAAAAAAATCATTCGTGAGAGGGGCACCAAAGTAACCAGGATAGTTCTCCATACCCTCTTACCTGGGCCTTACTGGTGCCTGTGCCTGTCCCACATGCAGCTGCCACGGAATCCATAGTGGTGCTGCTCCGATCGGTGGCTCTTATGAACGGTGGTTCCGAAGTCAAAGACGCCGTTGCGCCCAGCCGGAACCGGAATATAGGCACCAGGACCGCTCCTCCCTTTTTCCTCTGCGCCACTTCCGATGATCGGAAATGATGCGCCCGTTTCTAGTGCCTTCCCCTCGCCGGATACCTCACTTCCGACCGGTCGAGTCTGTACTCTACCAGGATGGCGGTGGCCAGTAATGCCGTCACGCGGTTTTCAAAAAAGGCCCGCGAATGGCTGCCGCCGCCTAAGGAGCGGCTCCAGGAATGGTCCAGCTCATCTTGAGCAAAGGAAAAGGAAAAAGGAGCCCACTTACCAGCAAACCCTGTGGCACGGTGTGGGAAGATCGGATTCTCTGGAGGAAAAAATAGGTATGGTGGGGTAGGCAGCCTGGCCTCTCAGGTACAGCACCATAAGAGACCCTGGCCCCTACTAGGTGTTCCCTTGCCGGAGGAAACACAAAAAACTGATGAGCTGTGGAGAGAAGCCTCCTTTTAAAATGTGGTGGAGTTTGTGTTTCCTGTTTCCTAGTGGGTGGAGCCACTCTCTCTCATGTGCTGTCCTGAAAGACGATAAGGGAAAAAATTATTTTAACCTGAAACCAACAAAATGTCAGAAAAAGGTTTAGTGTTTAAGTGGTTAAACTTTCCTCACTTACACAGAAGTCTATTTCATGTTCTAATTCTTGGCAGACTTCCCGGTTTTCTATTCCTTTCTTTTGATGGCTGTGGCTTCAGAAGAGCAGAGAGAATTCTTTGCATAGCAAGAATCGTGAAACGCTTTTTTCAAGATCGCAAAGGGGAAAAAAATCACGATGATGATTAATCGTGCAGCTCTAATAAATATGAATGGAAATCATGGGGGACAACTTTTCATGTGACTGAGGTCCAAAGCTGCATGAAAAGTCACCCAAAATGTGAAAGCAACCTAATGAGATTAATTGATAACACCTTTGAATAAGGCCCCATTTGCACTTGTGCGACCTTAAAGTTGAGCAGCTTTGCCATGACTTGAAGCAATGTCTGTGTAATCCTGTGGTGTATGAACCTCAAATCGCATTAAAGTCAAACCAAGGTAGTGCAGGGACGAATTTGCTATACTTTCAGGATGCACAAGTGACAATAGGGCCAAATTCAAAGGTGTTATCCTTGAATCTCATTCACACTGCTGCAACCTGAAAGTCACACTATTTTGCTGCCACTTTGCCGCTGCAACTTGGCCCCAACTTCTGGGAATGCCTGTGTAATATTGTACACGATATACCTCAAGTCACATCAAAGTAGTACAGGGACTACTTTGAAGTTGGTGTGACTTAAAGTAGCACAGATATGAATGGTTATCATTGAGAATCATGGGGTAAAATGGTCATGCAACTCAGAGGTCCAAATTTGCTGGAAAATTCGCCCAACTGTGAAACAAGTCATAAATATTTTAATAAAAGGAGCTCTCATTTATACATGCATAGTTCTTACTGATTTACATCAGCAGAACAAATGCAGGAAGTGATGTGTGCACATGGGACGGAAGCAAATGTGTGGTGATGCCAAACAAATCAATGAACCCCACCCACACCAAATCTAACTACCACATCCACCCCCACATTGAGTAAGCACAAGTATATATCCTACACTTACCCGGTCAATGAGTAGCACCTCGTCTTTTCTAAAGAGACCTCACCATGTCCACCTAGATGGATCCTGACCAGCACAGGAACTTCCGGGGGCATGCAATGACTAATTTGCGGGTCAGAAAGTGAAACCACTCTTGATTGCAGCTGCGAATATTTGATCTCAACCACGATTAGTATTTTTTTATTTTTAGATAAGCAAATCTGTATTTCTACATATATTTGAAGGTAAACTTAAGGGCGTTTGATAAGAAATGGTGTCCCTGGGTTAGCAGCAGGTGAATTACAAAGACAAAAGGCCCAGTTTGAGCCCTGTTTCACACTGACAGCAGGAGGAAAGCGTTCAGCTGAACTCACACAATTTCATTCCTGCATGTCAGTCCCGACTGTGGGGGCAACATCAGACATCGGTGCAGGTTTCTGCACCAATATCAATACAAATCGCACCAGTTAGAATGGTGAAATAGCCACCGATTTGACATGTCAAATCACACCAATGTGAACCAGAGCTGACACATTCAAACACTGCCTATCCACCAGCTGAATTCACCTGCAATTCTCCACATCTGTTATATATAAAGATTCCACCCATATCACTTACTTGCAGGTGTGCTGAAGCCTAGGTTTACTGTACATTGGAGCGATTTGAGCAATCAAATTGCATGAAAAGACACAGCACATTAGCGGCAATGGCACTGTTCCAATCGATGCAACACCGATTTTGCAGCGCCGCACCGATTTGCAAAAGTAGTTCCTGCACTACTTTTGCTGATTTCAGGGGTGACTTCAATAGAAATCTATATGAAGCCACACAGATGTCTATCAAGTAGCACTTGAAATAACGCTGACCTTGCTACTTTGAAATCAGGCTACTTCAAGTGAAGTAGCCCAATTTCAAAGTAGCATCAATGTGAACCAGGGCAAAGAGGCTAGCTTTTTTGGTGCCCAAATACATATAGAAATTATAAGATATAAAAAGATTGCACTACCCCAAAACCACCACCCCCAAAATTAAAAGAAAGAAAAGAGAAAAAAAAAAACCACAACAAACAAGCTCAATAATGTACTTTTATTTTGCCAGCAGAAACAATTATGTACATTCATTTACTAGCAAAAAAAATTCTACAGGATATGGTGCTACATTTAGCAAAACATTTAGCAATTGGATTTTAAGGGCCCTGCTCAAAGGAGCTTACAATCTAAAATTTGTTTAACCACTTCAACCCCGGAAGGTTTTACCCCCTTCCTGACCAGAGCACTTTTTACAATTCGGCACTGCGTCGCTTTAACTGCTAATTGCGCGGTCATGCAATGCTGTACCCAAACGAAATTTGCGTCCTTTTCTTCCCACAAATAGAGCTTTCTTTTGATAGTATTTGATCACCTCTGCCGTTTTTATTTTTTGCGCTATACACGGAAAAAGACCGAAAATTTTGAAAAAAAATGATATTTTCTACTTTTTGTTCTAAAAAAAATCCAATAAACTCAATTTTAGTCATACATTTAGGCCAAAATGTATTCGGCCACATGTCTTTGGTAAAAAAAATGTCAATAAGTGTATATTTATTGGTTTGCGCAAAAGTTATAGCGTCTACAAACTAGGGTACATTTTCTGGAATTTACACAGCCTTTAATTTATGACTGCCTATGTCGTTTCTTGAGGTGCTAAAATGGCAGGGCAGTACAAAACCCCCACAAATGACCCCATTTTGGAAAGTAGACACCCCAAGGAATTTGCTGAGAGGCATGTTGAGCCCATTGAATATTCATTTTTTTTGTCCCAAGTGATTGAATAATGACAAAAAAAAAAAAAAATTACAAAAAGTTGTCACTAAATGATATATTGCTCACACAGGCCATGGGCATATGTGGAATTGCACCCCAAAATACATTTAGCTGCTTCTCCTGAGTATGGGGATACCACATGTGTGGGACTTTTTGGGAGCCTAGCCGCGTACGGGACCCCGAAAACCAATCACTGCCTTCAGGATTTCTAAGGGCGTACATTTTTGATTTTACTCCTCACTGCCTATCACAGTTTCGGAGGCCATGGAATGCCCAGGTGGCACAACCCCCCCCAAATGACCCCATTTTGGAAAGTAGACACCCCAAGCTATTTGCTGAGAGGCATGGTGAGTATTTTGCAGCTCTCATTTGTTTTTGAAAATAAAGAAAGACGAGAAAAAAAAATTTTTTTTTTCTTTTTTCAATTTTCAAAACTTTGTGACAAAAAGTGAGGTCTGCAAAATACTCACTATACCTCTCATCAAATAGCTTGGGGTGTCTACTTTCCAAAATGGGGTCATTTGGGGTTTTTTTTTGCCACCTGGGCATTCCATGGCCTCCGAAACTGTGATAGGCAGTGAAGAGTGAAATCAAAAATTTACGGCCTTAGAAAGCCTGAAGGCGGTGCTTGGTTTTCGGGGTCCCGTACGCGGCTAGGCTCCCAAAAAGTCTCACACATGTGGTATCCCCATACTCAGGAGAAGCAGCAGAATGTATTTTGGGGTGTAATTTCACATATTCCCATGGCATGTTTGAGCAATATATCATTTAGTGACAACTTTGCGCAAAAAAAAATAAAAAAAATAAAAAATTGTCTCTTTCCCGCAACTTGTGTCACAATATAAAATATTCCATGGACTCGACATGCCTCTCAGCAAATAGCTTGGGGTGTCTACTTTCCAAAATGGGGTCATTTGGGGGGGTTTTGAACTGTCCTGGCATTTTATGCACAACATCTAGAAGCTTATGTCACACATCACCCACTCTTCTAACCACTTGAAGACAAAGCCCTTTCTGACACTTATTGTTTACATAAAAAAATAATTTTTTTTTGCAAGAAAATTACTTTGAACCCCCAAACATTATATATATTTTTTAAAGCAAATGCCCTACAGATTAAAATGGTGGGTGTTTCATTTTTTTTTTTCACACAGTATTTGCGCAGCGATTTTTCAAACGCATTTTTTGGGGAAAAAACACACTTTTTTACATTTTAGTGCACTAAAACACACTATATTGCCCAAATGTTTGATGAAATAAAAAAGATGATCTTAGGCCGAGTACATGGATACCAAACATGACATGCTTTAAAATTGCGCACAAACGTGCAGTGGCGACAAACTAAATACATTTTTAAAAGCCTTTAAAAGCCTTTACAGGTTACCACTTTAGATTTACAGAGGAGGTCTACTGCTAAACTTACTGCCCTCGATCTGACCTTCGCGGTGATACCTCACATGCATGGTGCAATTGCTGTTTACATTTGACGCCAGACCGACGCTTGCGTTCGCCTTAGCGCGAGAGCAGGGGGGACAGGGGTGCTTTTTTTTTTTTTTTTTTTTTTTTTTTTTCTTTATTATTATTATTTTTTTATCTTATTTTTAAACTGTTCCTTTCATTTTTTTTTTTTTTTTAATCATTTTTATTGTTATCTCAGGGAATGTAAATATCCCCTATCATAGCAATAGGTAGTGACAGGTACTCTTTTTTGCAAAAATTGGGGTCTATTAGACCCTAAATTTCTCCTCTGCCCTCAAAGCATCTGACCACACCAAGATCGGTGTGATAAAATGCTTTCCCAATTTCCCAATGGCGCTGTTTACATCCGGCGAAATCTAAGTCATAAAATGCTTGTAGCTTCCGGTTTCTTAGGCCATAGAGATGTTTGGAGCCACTCTGGTCTCTGATCAGCTCTATGGTCAGCTGGCTGAATCACCGGCTGCATTTTCAGGTTCCCTGTTGAGACAGGAGAGCCAGAGAAAAACACGGAAGACGTTGGGGGGGAGGAGCATTCCCTCCCACTGCTTGTAAAAGCAGTCTAGAGGCTAATTAGCCGCTAGGATTGCTTTTACATGAAAGCCGACCGCTGGCTGAAAAGAATGATACCAAGATGATACCTAAACCTGCAGGCATCATTCTGGTATAACCACTCAAAGTCGTGAATGGCGTACCTGAAGACAAAAAAATGGTTAACAATAAAGCACAGTAAACGGTAAGGTATAAAAAATTGCATACCTGAAAAGTAAACATGATAAAACATAATAACAATAAAACATTGCAGAATAGAATACAGTAAAAAAGAACAGAACAATAGAGAGAGAGAATAGAGAGAGAAAGAACAATAAAACGACAACTTTTTTTTTTTATTTTATATTTTTGTATGTGTTTTTTTTTTTTTACACTTTTTTTTGTAACTAACTTTTATAACTGTAACCGGTTCCAGGTTCGGGTCTCTCAAAATGCGATGGCATCTTGGGAGACCCTGTGAAAGTGTGCCTAGTCTGTGCAATGCTGTACCCTACGCTAATACTCAACTAGTGAATGGTAGCGTTCAAAACATTCACCAATGCAAAGACCAGGATTGTCAGGACAGGAGGGACAATAATAGCGGGTGTCACGTCTATATCCGCGCTTGCTGCAGACACGACATCTTTTTTGGGGGGGTTCGCTGGGTAGGGGTACTCGGGAGGACATAAAGAAAATGCCTCTCATGCAGCCGACTGCATTTGGTTGGGGATGTGAATGGGGGAAGTACGGGTGCTGCAGAAGCGGTGGGTTCCCAATTAGGATTGGCGAATGCAGCAGGAAGGGCACTATGGGCACGACGGGCCTGTTTGTCTTCTTCTTGTTGGCAGCGGGACACTACTTGTGCTTGCCACCTCACCAGCTTGAACTGCACTTATGGGACTCGCCACGTCACCAAGTGTTACTGCAGTGCTGGTTTGACTACGACCGGGGTGTACTAGGCCGCTGGTGCTTGGCACTTCACCAAAACGCTACCAAAAAAACTGTTAGCGATCGCAAGGATCAGGCCTGACTCTGCGAACGCTGCAGTTATGCGTTTAGTGTTTTGTAAGTGTCAGTGATCGATCGATACTGCACTTGGGTGGGCTGGGCTGGGCCGGGCGGAGGGGCAAAACGCAGGTGCTAGCAGGTATCTGGGCTGATTCCACTAACACTGCGTTTGTGGGAACCCTAAACTGCTGGGGACGCTAGTATAGATCTGATCGGATCAGATATTGATCCGTTCAGATACTATACCACTAAGGGAGGTGTACGGTGCGTGCGTGGGTGTTAGCGGTACTGGCGCTAACCTGACGCTGCCTGGGGCTGGTGCTTGCCAGTTCACCAAAACGCTACCAAAAAAACTGTTAGCGATCGCAGGAATCAGGCCTGACTCTGCAAACGCTGCAGTTATGCGTTTAGTGTTTTGTAAGTGTCAGTGATCGATCGATACTGCACTTGGGTGGGCTGGGCTGGGCCGGGCGGAGGGGCAAAACGCAGGTGCTAGCAGGTATCTGGGCTGATCCCGCTAACACTGCGTTTGTGGGAACCCTAAACTGCTGGGGACGCTAGTATAGATCTGATCGGATCAGATATTGATCCGATCAGATACTATACCACTAAGGGAGGCGTATGCTGCGTGCGTGGGTGTTAGCGGTACTGGCGCTAACCTGACGCTGCCTGGGGCTGGTGCTTGCCAGTTCACCAAAACGCTACCAAAAAAACTGTTAGCGATCGCAGGGATCAGGCCTGACTATGCGAACGCTGCAGTTATGCGTTTAGTGTTTTGTAAGTGACAGTGATCGATTGATACTGCACTTGGGTGGGCCGGGCGGAGGGGCAAAACGCAGATGCTAGCAGGTATCTGGGCTGATCCCGCTTACACTGCGTTTTCGGGAACCCTAAACTGCTGGGGACGCTAGTATAGATCTGATCGGATCAGATATTGATCCGTACAGATACTATACCACTAAGGGAGGCGTATGCTGCGTGCGTGGGTGTTAGCGGTACTGGCGCTAATCTGACGCTGCCTGGGGCGACGCATATCACCGCCGGGCGATCAGGGGGCTAAACCTTTATTCGGTAATAAACGGCGGGTGCCCTGACACTATAAAAAATAAACGAACTAACCAGCGTCACCCGTAACAGTTATACGGTGATCAGTGGTGAAAGGGTTAACTAGGGGGCAATCAAGGGGTTAAAACATTTATTAGATAGTATATGGGGGTCCCTGTCGCTATAAAACGCTGACGGCGAACCTAAATATTTACGTCCCTAACTAGCGTCACCAGCGACACTAATACAGCGATCAGAAAAATGATCGCTTAGTGACACTGGTGACAGGGGGTGATCAAGGGGTTAAAACTTTATTAGGGGGGGTTAGGGGGGTATCCTAGACCTAAAGGGGGGTAATACTCACTGCCCTAACACTGTAACTGTCACAAACTGACACTATGCAGTAATCAGAAAAAAAAAATAAAAAATACTGCTAATGTCAGTTTGTGACAGGGGGGGGTGATTGGGGGGGGATCGGGGGGCGATCGGGGGGGGGGATCGGGGGTGTAAAGTATGCCTGGCATGTTCTACTGTGTGTGTTTGTGTTGTGTGCACTTACATGTCTTCTCTCCTCGGCGCTGGGACGGAAACTGCCAGACCGAGGAGAGATGACATCACATCCTCTGCCTGTGTGAAACTACACACAGGCAGAGGAGGATTCCCATTGGCTGGGAGCGATCGCGAGGGGGGGGCCACGATCGGATGGTCTCCCCCCCGCCTCCCGACGCTCCCAGTCAAATGCCGACCGCCGCTGGCACCGGGGGGGGTCCGATCGGATTCCGATACGTGATTCTGCCTGCCCGTGCCATTCTGCCGACGTATATATACGTTAGGCGGTCGGCAAGTGGTTAACTGGTTCAATACAGGGCATTTTCACCCCCTTCCTTCCCAGACCAATTTTTAGTTTTCAGCGCTGTCACACTTTAAATGACAATTGCGCGGTCGTGTGACACTGTACCCAAACAAAATTGATGTCCTTTTTTCCCCACAAATAGAGCTTTCTTTTGGTGGTATTTGATCACCTCTGCAGTTTTTATTTTTTGCGCTATAAACAAAAGAATAGCGACAATTTTGAAAAAAAATCACAATATTTTATACTTTTTGCTATAATAAATATCCCAATTAAAAAAAAAACAAAAAACTAATTATTTCCTCAGTTTAGGCTGATACGTATTCTTCTACATATGTTTGGAAAAAAAAAATCCCAATAAGCGTATATTGATTGGTTTGCACAAAAGTTATAGCGTCTACAAAATACGGGATAGATTTATGGCATTTTTTAAAAAAATTTTATTTTTTTATTAGTAATGGCGGCAATTTTTTTCGTGACTGCGACATTATGGCGGACACATCGGACACTTTTGACACATTTTTGGGACCATTCACATTTATACAGCGATCAATGCTATAAAATTGCATTGATTACTGTATAAATGTGACAGGCAGGGAAGGGGTTGACCACTAGGGGGAGACGAGGGGTTAAATGTGTTTCCTAGGGGTGTGATTCTAACTGTAGGGGGAGGGAACTCACAAGGGGAGGAGACCGATCGGTGTTCCTCTGTACTGGGAACACAGATCGGTCTCCTCTCACCTGACAGGACGTGGATCTGTGTGTTTACACACACAGATCCACGGTCCTGCTTGGTAACGGGTAATCGCGGGTGCCCGGCGGACATCGCGGCCGCCGGGCACACGCACTGGGTCCCGAGCAACGTGGTGGGTGCGCGCGCCCCCTAGACGGCCGGTAAGCCCAGGACGTCATATGACGGCCACCTAGGATGGGACATCCCATCTGCGGCCGTCATATTACTATACACGGGTATTGAAGTGGTTAAACCTTAGAGTGGACACAGCGTTACTTTCAGTGTATATTGTGCAACACAACATTTTTATCTGCAAGATTATAGAAACATACTTAACAGTCATTATTCTTACAAAGCATTCCAACATAATATTAAAAAAAGGCACTTATTCAATACCTAACACCCACTACCAGCCCACAATCCACACGCATACATACATTGGTGACCATGTTCTGCTGGAAGCTGCATTTCTGTGTACATGATTAAGCAATAAGCTCAAAGAGTAGAATGTCAGCACATACTCCCAAACCATGTTTGCCTGGTCAGACAGGAACAATACAGACATAACAGTGACAGCATGGCCACAAAAAACACTTGATGGAAAAAAAGCACAAGAATTTCAGCAAACAACCCTAGTTGGCCGTTTGTTAATCTGCACAATATCATTCCTTCTCCCCCACAATTTTTTTTTTTGTCAATTCAGTAAATGGACAACAACACACATATACTGTCAGTACTTAGTGACTGTGTCCTTCACATCATATGGCAAAACAAATTAATAATACAGAGCACATCTTAATAATCATGCAAATTTATCAAAAGACATTCCACTTATCCCTCTTCCAATATCTCCCAGCTTCTTCCTCCCCCATCCCTTTCACATGAAAAAGATAAACAATATACATCCTAGCCAAAAATATCCTCACTGCATCTTCTACAGAAATTAACCTCTTCCTTCCTACCCATATATTCCTAACATCCCACATTACTTCCTTATAGACAACAGAAAAGCACCATGCCTTCCTGGCTGCATTTTTCTCCAATCTCCACAAGCCCAGAACCACCATTTCCTCCCTTACAAAAACCACCCCCACCACCTCCCTCAGGAAGCTCTTCAACTTTCCCAGCACTTCTTTAGCGAAGACACAGTTCCAAAACAAGTGGAATACGTCCTCCACTCCCCCACAGCCCTCCCTTGGACACAACTCCGATCTTACCAAATCCCTACTTTTCAGAAAACTCATGGTCGTCAGACACCCCATAAAGGTCATCCAGGATATGTCCCTTTGGCGGTTAGTCACTCCTCTTGTGCTCATACTCTTCCAGATTTGCACACTTTCCTTCTCTCTTAAGTACTGTATCCCATTAGGAAAAATCTCCCCAGCAATCCAAGGTTTAAGTTTCTTTTTATCACCAATCTCCCTCCCCAGACCCCCCAACCTCCATCCTTCCCAGATCTTAGTTAGGACCAAAAAATACTGAGGAACGACCCATGCCTGTGGCTTTTCCAGGGCCCGCCTGTAGAGTCCCCATCTTGTAAACAATCTTCCTCCAAGGTACTGCATCATCTCCTTCCCGATTCCGTTACCTCTTAGGGTCCTTATCAATGTCACCCAGTAATGCAGCATCAAAAAGTCCCCAATCATTGGAAGTCCGAAGCCACCTTTGGCCCTTGGTTTAGTAATCTTCTCCCTTGCACACTTCTCCATCCTCCCTCCCCAAAAGAACAAGAACAGTAGCCTCGTCATCTTCCTCACCCAATCTTCAGGAGGCGGGAATATAACAGAGACATACAACATAATCGGAAGGATCACTGACTTGATGATCAGAACTTTCCCGGTGCAGGACAATTCATGCATCCGCCACATAGACAACTTTTCCTCCACTCGCTCAGTCACCTTCTGAAAAGTGCGACTTCCCCTCAACTCCCTGTCAAAACACACACCCAGCACTTGCATCCTCTCCACCTTCTGACTGCGTCCCTCATTCACCTCCACCTCACGGCCTACACTACACACCTGACACTTACTCCAATTCACACTCATCCCAGACACACTGCAGAACAGACTCACCTGCAATCTTCCACGCCGCACATCAGCCATTCCACCAGCCACCAACACAACATCATCCATGTACCCCAACACTTTCACACTCCTTCCACCACTGCCAGGCACAAACACACTCTTGAATGCCTTGTCCTTCACTGCACTCAGTAATGGCTCCATCATGCAGATGAACATCAAAGGCGATAGGGAGCACCCCTGCCTAACACCAGACATCACAGGGATACTCCCCCCTAGTGTACCGTTGACCAAAACCTGACTTGAGACACCTTTGTATAGTCCTCTGATAACCTTCATCAGCTGGTCCGAAAACCCTAGGACCTCCAGAATCTGAAACAGAAACTGATGGGAGACTTTGTCGTACGCCTTTTCAAGGTCAATCGACTCTAGAAGGCATGGCAAGTTGTTAGATTGCGCGTAGTATACGACATCCCTCAGTAACGATAGATTGTTGGAAATTCGTCGACCAGGAACCGCACACACCTGCTGCTCCCCAATCACTTTGCCAATCACAAGCTTGACTAGATCGGCAATCAATCGCCACAATCTTGTAGTCAACGTTCAACAGTGTAATTGGCCGCCAATTCCGAATGTCTCTTGTCGCCCTTTTTATAGATGAGGGTAATCACCCCCTCCCTTAAGGACTTTGGCATCTCCCCCACTTCAAACACCAGCCTCACCAACTCACACACCTCTTTCTTCATCACCTCCCACGCTTTACAAAAGAACTCAACAGTCAACCCATCCTTCCCAGGTGTCTTATTCCGGTTCATCCCATCTATCACTCGCCTCACTTCCTCAGACACAACCGCACACATACCAAACCTATCCTCCTCAGACAATCTTGCATCCACTTTCTCGCAGTACTCTCGCTTCTCCTCAGCACTTACTCCACATCCGCCTGCAAACAAATCCATATAAAACTCACTCACCGCCTCCATCACCTTCTCACCATTCACTTCCTGTTCCTGCTCTATCACTGATTTCATCACATTGCGTCCCCTCAAGAGTTTCTTGAAGAAGAGCCGCGAACATGTCTCCCCTTCTTCCATGTCCTTCACTTTAGCTTGGAAGATTAGCTTCTTCCCTCTCATCACCCAAGCTTTCTTTATCTCCTCCCGAAGCTTTCCAATCTCTTTTAACTCCCAGCCTCCCTGCCTTAATTTAAGCAGGAGTCTCAACCTATGCTGGAGAGCCCTCCCTTCTTGTTTCTCTTTCCTTGCCTTCTTTACACCTGCTTGAAGAAAGAAGAGCTTGATTCGCTCCTTCAGCCAGTCCCACCACTCGAAAAAGGATTCAAAATCCCCTTTCCTTCCCAACCACACTTTATATTGCAGAGCAAACTTATCAAAAATACCTTGGTCTTCCAATAACAGATTATTTAATTTCCAGATTCCTCTCCCAGTCTTGACATCTTGATCAAAAATAAACTTTCCCACCAAAACCTGGTGGTCGGAGAAAGACACCTCCCATTGCTTCCACTCTTCAGTGCCCTGGAACCTAAAATAAAGTCAATTCAGGATTTCACACTTCCCTTATCTGAAAAAAAGGTTGCTGGGGCTTTACCATTTCCATAGTAGCAAACCGCTCCATCCTGCAAACAAAAATCCTGCAAAATTGCATTAAAAGCTGTGCTGGTGACATCGGTCTGGCTTTCACCTTGGCCTACTCTACCTTCAGCAGTCCTAATAAGAATAAAGTCTCCAGCAACAATGGTCTTTCCTCTCCCCACAAGGTGGAGCCTCAAAATTTCCAACAAATCCATCCTGGCATTTTTTCGCACTGGTGCATAAACACATACCAACTTAAAGGATTCTTCCAGGTAGGTAAACATTACACTCAGAACTCTTCCTATCACCACTTCCTCCCATGATTCAACTTTCATTTCTGTGTTTTTAAAGAGCACCCCCACCCCTTCACTTCTATTTTCCGCAGCACAAGACCAAATCGTTGGTCCTGCAGACCAGTCCCCATGGCCTGGAGCATACCACAAACCACACTCTTGCAAACACAAGACATCACACTCAATCTTAGCCAACTCAGACAAAACAGCTGCATGACGATAGACAGATCCAATCGAACGCACATTCACACTACATATAGACAAAGCCATGAGAAGGATCAAAAAAATCCTGCAGAACACACTAAACCCCGCCATCAGTAAGCTGTTTTCCACTTCTGTTCCCTGTACCTTTTACAAGAGGATCAACTGATTCACTCTCCAAATATTGCATGGCAGGAGAACCTACCAAGCCCAATGGTGATGTTGCTCCACTTGAATCATCTGACACTTGTGAAGCCATACTTAAACTTAGCAGTACACACCCACCACCTGGGCTCGAACCCAGAGACAAGTCCCATTTAGGCTTCTTTCTCCGTGCCTCACTCTCCTGCTCCACCTCAGGCCCTGGTCTTTGAGTAGCCATTAAAAGGTCTTTTGATCCTGACCCCTCCTTCCTCCTCACCTCCAGCACCTCCATATCCTCAGCCCACTCACCAAGCTCCTCATCTACATATTGACTCTCTTGTTCTGCCTCCACCTGTTTTATCAAAGCGATCAGTTCTTCACACACTCCACTCACCCCCCTCCCTCCCTCCATGCCTTCATCCGCCACAGCTTCTTCCACCTCACCAACCTGCATCTCATTATCACCCTCTGTCAGATTAATATTCACTCCACTTTTACCCATACTCCCTTGCAGTTCCTGTCCGACACCTTCCTTGGAGCTACTACCAGGGTTATCAGCATCTGGGGGGGTCGGCGCCTTTCCACCTTCCGTGCCGGCCACCTGCTCACCCCCGTCATCCACCCGCTCAGTCTCCTGCTCCTCCGGTTCTCAGCTCACATTCTGCCCTGTAAACCGCCATCTCTGCACAGCCTCCGCATACGAGAACATCTTCCTCCCCACTATTTTCGGACAGTTTCTGACCATATGCTCCCCTGAACCACACATATCACATTTCTTTTCCTTCCACTCCGCTACATTGTGTCCCGGCTTCAAGCACACTCTACAGCAAAGCTTAGAAGGGCAGTCCTCATGAATATGTCCATACTGAAAGCACCCCCTGCAGTTGCCCAGAATAGAAAACAGTACACTGCTCCCCAGCAATAGTAAATGCCGGGGGAGGGTGACACACTCCACAAAAACCTGATGCGTCCCTCTTCATGCGTACTTTAAAATGCAGTTTACCTCTATACATGCCATACTGGTTATAAAGCTTCTCTCCTCGATCAGCCCCCACACAATACCGCAACAAAAATTGTCTCACCAATTCCGGCTCCAAAAAAGGATTATAACAATGTATAGTCATGGTCTTCAATCCAGGATCAAACAATAAACTGATGTCCCTCTTCTTAGTTAGCAAATTTCCTCCCACATCTGCCTTCACCCAATTCTCATATGCAGCTTGGCAGGTATCCTCAGTATGAAAAGAAACATCGTATTGACCACTGACCACAAAATCTTGGAGAGCAAATATATCACTGATCTGTAAGTTTAGCAACTTCTGTAAAACATCCACAGCGATCGTCTTCAGACCCACTTCACCACGATATTCAGGCTTTACCTGGATTCTCACAGAATTTCGCAAACGCATCGGACCTCGCGACATGTCGACGTCCTTTTGGTTCTGCCTTTCTTTGGCCTCTTGTTTATCCGGGGGTCCCCCCCAGAAGAGGGGCCCCCAGAACACCCGACTCAAAACCTAGGCAAATATGACACCTGATCTTAAGTTAGGAAGCCGAGCAGCACTCCATAAGGAAGATTTTAGCCCTCCTCCCCTCAAATCACAGGCAAAAAACCTGACCTTCTCAGGCCAAACAAACCCCCCCACTGCAGGCCTTTATATAAGAGAGGTTGTATTGTTAGCACACTGACACATGCCCAATCGAAGTACACGCCCACCAGTATCTTTCAATCTGTCTCTTCATGTATGTCTAAGTGATTGCACCTGATGAGCAGGAACACATAATACTATTTGTAACTGTTAGCCCTTGGCTATGTGCATCAAATCTCCAACTACAGGCCAAAGATTGAAGTCTTTTTGCATCCACAAAGCAACAGTTTTCTAAGCATATGTACCTGTGCAGTGTAAACCCTAACATTTTAAATGTCCAAGTCCCTGGGCATGATTAGTGCTAACAAACATTGGGGGTTATTTACGAAAGGCAAATCCACTTTGCACTACAAGTGCAAACTACAAGTGCAAAGTGCACTTGAAATTTCACTGAAAGTGCATTTGGAGGTGCAGTCGCTGTTGATCCGAGAGGGACATGCAAGGAAAATAAAAAACAGCATTTTTGCTTGCACATGATTGGATGATAAAATCAGCAGAGCTTCCCCTCATTTCAGATCTTCCCCTCAGATCTATGGTGACTGCACTTCCAAGAGCACTTTGCACTTGTAGTTTGCACTTGTAGTGCAACGTGGATTTGCCTTTCGTAAATAACCCCCTTTAACATCAGTCCCTGGCTGCAATGAGCTTTCAATCTAAAGTCCAAAATTAACTTTCTTACATTAGCGACTATTTTAACAGGAGCCAAATAAAATGCCAGCATGTCTTTGGATTGTAGTGAGAAATCCACACAGGGAGAACATATAACTTCAACACAAGCATTAGCATGCTGGGGAATTGAACTAACAACCCCAGGTGCTGCTAATCAGAATTGCTACCCACTTAGCCAGCAGGCAGCCTCACACATGGTATCTGCATCTCTGTGGTGTGAACCAGCCCTTAGGCTGGATTCACACCTATGCATTTTTTGTGCTTTTTGCATTTTTGCAGATTTGCACTACAGATCGTGTTCCAACAATGTTAAATGGACTGTAGTGCAAATCTGCAAAATGCAAAAAGCACTAAAACTGCATAGGTGTGAATCGAGCCTAAGGCTCGATTCACACCTATGCATGTTGCTTTTGAGCGTTTTTGGAGGTTTTTTTTTCATGCTTGGCACGTTTTTGAGCAGCGTTTTTGTAGCGTTTTTGCCGCGTTTTTGCCGCGTTTTTGCCGCGATTTGCGTTTTGCGTTTTTTTTTCTTTTTTTTTTACAGTCTTAAAAAAAAATTACAAAAAAAAAAAAATAAAAAAAACGGCAAAAACGCACCAAAAACGCACCAAAAACGCTGCAAAAACGCTGCAAAAACAGTGCACTTGCGTTTTTGATGCTTGTCCATTGAAATCCATTACATGCAAAACTCTGCTTTTTGCATGAAAAAAAGTCCCCGACCCTTTCCAAAAACGCAGAGATACAAAAAAGCATTGATGTGAACATGTTCCATAGGAACCCATGTTAAAAAATTCCCATGCATTTCTGCAAAATGCAAAATGCATCAAAAAACGCGCTAGTGTGAATGGAGCCTAAGTCCATAGCCATGCTCAGTGTCACAAGCAATATACAATATATTGGCCTAAGTATTGGAACGCCTGCCTTTAAATGCACATGAACTGTAATGGCATCCCAATATTAGTCCATAGGGTTCAATATTGAGTTGGCCCACCCTTTGCAGCTACAACAGCTTCAACTCTTCTGGGAAGGCTGTACAAGGTTTAGGAGTGTGTCTATAGGAATTTTTGACCATTCTTTCAAGTGCATTTGTGAGGTCAGGCACTGATGTTGGACAAGAAGGCCTGGCTTACAGTCTCCACTCTAATTCATCCCCAAGGTGTTCTGTTGTGTTGAGGTCAGGACTCTGTCCAGGCCGGTCAAGTTCCTCCACCCCAAACTCACTCATCTGTGTCTTTATGGACCTTGCTTTGTGCACTGGTCCAAATCATTTGGTGGAGGGGGGATTATGGTGTGGGGTTGTTTTTCAAGGGTTGGGCTTGGCCCCTTAGTTCCAATGAAGGGAACTCTTAAGGCGTCATCATACCAAGACATTTTGGACAATTTCATACTCTCAACTTTGTGGGAACAGTTTGGGGAAAACCCCTTTCTGTTCCAACATGACTGCACACCAGTGCACAAAGCAAGGTCCATAAAGACATGGATCAGCGAGTTTGGGGTGGAGGAACTTGACTGGCCTGCACAGAGTCCTGACCTCAACCCGATAGAACACCTTTTGGCTGAATTAGAGTAGAGACTGCGAGCCAGGCCTTCTCATCCAACATCAGTGCCTGGCCTTACAAATGCACTTCTAGAAGAATGGTCAAACATTCCCATAGACACACTAAACCTTGTGGACAGGCTTCCCAGCCTTCCAGAAGCTCCCAAAGGGTGGGCCAAATCAAATGTTAACCTTACGGACTATTGCCCCGTACACACGGTCGGATTTTCTGATGGAAAATGTCCGATCGGAGCATGTTGTCGGAAATTCCGACCGTGTGTGGGCTCCATCGGACATTTTCCATCGGATTTTCCGACACACAAAGTTGGAGAGCAGGAGATAAAATTTTCCGACAACAAAATCCGTTGTCGGAAATTCCGATCGTGTGTACACAAATCCGACGGACAAAGTGCCACGCATGCTCAGAATAAATAAAGAGATGAAAGCTATTGGCCACTGCCCCGTTTACAGTCCCGACGTACGTGTTTTACGTCAGCGCATTCAGAACGATCGGATTTTCCGACAACTTTGTGTGACCGTGTGTATGCAAGACAAGTTTGAGCCAACATCCGTCGGAAAAAATCCTAGGATTTTGTTGTCGGAATGTCCGAACAAAGTCCGACCATGTGTACGCCCTATAAGACTGGGCTGCCATTAAAGGTCATGTGTATGTAAAGGCAGGCGTCCCAATACTTTTGGCTAGACAGTTTATCTGTCAAGATTTTCAAAGATGGTGGAACCCTCCTACACATAAATACTACATTTAGACATAGTTTTAGGACCTGGGAGATAAGTCAACTCTACATGAAGCAGAATGTTTGGGATTTGAACCCAGACACTCAGGGATACTAAGTCAGAAGTGTCTAACCTCTAAGCCACAGACCTGACACAAATGAGAACCTCCTACACATAAATACTCATAAATACTGCATTTCTTTGGAGAGGTGATGGAATTACATTACTCAAGAGCTATTCTTCTTGATTCATTCTGTGATATTTGGTGGTTCTTTGTGGGTGAGAGTAGAATAGTGATATTATCCTCAAATTTTTGGGAATTACATTTTGCTTTCTGATGTTGGTACACATATCACAATTTTTGGGCTCAAATTATGAATATTTGGAATTAATAAAAAGCACAAAAAAGTGTGATTCATTTTAAATTTGCATCAGCAATGGTATTGTTTGTGCTTTGTAAAGACACCTGTGTGAGTTTGGCTAAAGATTGTTGTGAGATGGAGAGTAACAAGTGAAAGTGACAGAGAAAAATATATTTTATCAAAACATCAAAACATTCCACATTCTAGTATTCTTAAAAATTAAATAGATGAGAAAAAACAAAATAGAAGCAGCAACATTGTTGCAAGGAACATTTATTTCAGAGAATGATACATTTCATTTCAACATTAAAAGTATTTATTGTACCATTAGACCCCTTTCACACTGGGGCGGTTTGCAGGCGTTATTGTGCTAAACCGCTCCTGCCCATTGAAATCAATGGGGCAGCGCAGCTATACCGCAGCAATACCGTGGCTATAGCCACGTTCTGCGAACGCGGTTTTAACTCTTTTAAAACTGCAACGCTAGCGGCCGAATACAGCTGCAAAAACGATGGTAAAACAGCGCTAAAAATAGCGCTGTTTTACCTCCGACACCCCCACCGCCCCAGTGTGAAAGGGGCCTTAGAATCAATGACTGAAACTTGCATTGGACTATAATAGCGCAAATTTTCATTCTCAAAAACGCATTTTAGCCAAGTGTTAATTTTGGTATTTACTATAGCGCCTTGTAAAAAAGACACCTGAGCTAAAATGAGAGCTATTCGCAGGTCTGAGCATGCTCAGTTGTGTTGGCACCTAGTTGTACAAAAACAGGGAATTTATCTCTTCTCAGACTTTTAACCACTTGCCGACCGCTGCACGACTATATACGTCGACAGAGCGGCACGGGCAGGCAAAAGGACTTACAGGTACGTCCTTGCCTGCCCGCGGGTGGGGGGTCCGATCGGACCCCCCCCCGGTGCCTGCGGCGGTCGGCAAATCTCCCCCGGCGATCGGAGGTGAGGGGGAGGCCATCCATTCGTGGCCCCCCCCTCGCGATCGCTCCCAGCCAATGGGATCATTTCCCTGCCTCTGTATTGTACACAGAGGCAGAGGAAATGATGTCATCTCTCCTCGGCTCGGTATTTTCCGTTCCGGGCCGAGGAGAGAAGACTGCAATGTGAGTGCACAACACACACACACACAGTAGAACATGCCAGGCACACAAAACACCCCGATCCCCCCCGATCGCCCCCGATCCCCCCCCAATCACCCCCCCCTGTCACAAACTGACACCAAGCAGGTTTTTTTTTTTTTTTTTTTTTTCTCTGATTACTGTATTGGTGTCAGTTTGTGACAGTTACAGTGTTAGGTCAGTGAGTGTTAGGCCCCCTTTAGGTCTAGGATACCCCCCTAACCCCCCTAATAAAGTTTTAACCCCTTGATCACCCCCCATCACCAGTGTCGCTAAGCGATCATTTTTCTGATCGCTGTATTAGTGTCGCTGGTGACGCTAGTTAGTGAGGTAAATATTTAGGTTCGCCGTCAGCGTTTTATAGCGACAGGGACCCCCATATACTACCTAATAAATGTTTTAACCCCTTGATTGCCCCCTAGTTAACCCTTTCACCACTGATCACTGTATAACCGTTACGGGTGACGCTGGTTAGTTTGTTTATTTTTTATAGTGTCAGGGCACCCGCCGTTTATCACCGAATAAAGATTTAGCCCCCTGATCGCCCGGCGGTGATATGCGTCGCCCCAGGCAACGTCAGATTAGCGCCAGTACTGCTAACACCCACGCACGCAGCATACGCCTCCCTTAGTGGTATAGTATCTGTACGGATCAATATCTGATCCGATCAGATCTATACTAGTGTCCCCAACAGTTTAGGGTTCCCAAAAACACAGTGTTAGCGGGATCAGCCCAGATACCTGCTAGCACCTGCGTTTTGCCCCTCCGCCCGGCTCGGCCCAGCCCACCCAAGTGCAGTATCGATCGATCACGGTCACTTACAAAACACTAAACGCATAACTGCAGCGTTCGCAGAGTCAGGCCTGATCCCTGCGATCGCTAACAGTTTTTTTGGTAGCGTTTTGGTGAACTGGCAAGCACCAGCCCCAGGCAGCGTCAGGTTAGTGCCAGTAGCGCTAACACCCACGCACGCACCGTACACCTCCCTTAGTGGTATAGTATCTGAACGGATCAATATCTGATCTGATCCGATCAGATCTATACTGGCATCCCCAGCAGTTTAGGGTTCCCAAAAACGCAGTGTTAGTGGGATCAGCCCAGATACCTGCTAGCACCTGCGTTTTGCCCCTCCGCCCGGCCCAGCCCAGCCCACCCAAGTGCAGTATCGATCGATCACTGTCACTTACAAAACACTAAACGCATAACTGCAGCGTTCGCAGAGTCAGGCCTGATCCCTGCGATCGTTAACAGTATTTTGGGAGCGTTTTGGTGAACTGGCAAGCGCCAGCGGCCTAGTACACCCCGGTCGTAGTCAAACCAGCACTGCAGTAACACTTGGTGACGTGGCGAGTCCCATAAGTGCAGTTCAATCTGGTGAGGTGGCAAGCACAAGTAGTGTCCCGCTGCCACCAAGAAGACAAACACAGGCCCGTCGTGCCCATAATGCCCTTCCTGCTGCATTCGCCAATCCTAATTGGGAACCCACCACTTCTGCAGCGCCCGTACTTCCCCCATTCACATCCCCAACCAAATGCAGTCGGCTGCATGAGAGGCATTTTCTTTATGTCCTCCCGAGTACCCCTACCCAACGAACCCCCCCAAAAAAGATGTTGTGTCTGCAGCAAGCGCGGATATAGGCGTGACACCCTATTATTGTCCCTCCTGTCCTGACAATCCTGGTCTTTGCATTGGTGAATGTTTTGAACGCTACCATTCACTAGCTGAGTATTAGCGTAGGGTACAGCATTGCACAGACTAGGACACACTTTCACAGGGTCTCCCAAGATGCCATTGCATTTTGAGAGACCCGAACCTGGAACCGGTTACAGTTATAAAAGTTACAGTTACAAAAAAAGTGTAAAAAAAAAAAAAAAAAACACAAACAAAAAAATAAAATAAAAAATAATAGTTGTCGTTTTATTGTTCTCTCTCTATTCTCTCTCTCTCTATTCTCTCTATTGTTCTGCTCTTTTTTACTGTATTCTATTCTGCAATGTTTTATTGTTATTATGTTTTATCATGTTTGCTTTTCAGGTATGCAATTTTTTATACTTTACCGTTTACTGTGCTTTATTGTTAACCATTTTTTTGTCTTCAGGTACAGCATTCACGACTTTGAGTGGTTATACCAGAATGATGCTTGCAGGTTTAGGTATCATCTTGGTATCATTCTTTTCAGCCAGCGGTCGGCTTTCATGTAAAAGCAATCCTAGCGGCTAATTAGCCTCTAGACTGCTTTTACAAGCAGTGGGAGAGAATGCCCCCCCCCCATCGTCTTCCGTGTTTTTCTCTGGCTCTCCTGTCTCAACAGGGAACCTGAGAATGCAGCCGGTGATTCAGCCAGCTGACCATAGAGCTGATCAGAGACCAGAGTGGCTCCAAACATCTCTATGGCCTAAGAAACCGGAAGCTACGAGCATTTTATGACTTAGATTTCGCCGGATGTAAATAGCGCCATTGGGAAATTGTGGAAGCATTTTATCACACCGATCTTGGTGTGGTCAGATGCTTTGAGGGCAGAGGAGAAATCTAGGGTCTAATAGACCCCAATTTTTTCAAAAAAGAGTACCTGTCACTACCTATTGCTATCATAGGGGATATTTACATTCCCTGAGATAACAGTAAAAATGATTAAAAAAAAAAAAATGAAAGGAACAGTTTTAAAATAAGATAAAAAAGCAAAAAAATAATAAAGAAAAAAAAAAAAAAAAAAAAAAAAAAGCACCCCTGTCCCCCCTGCTCTCGCGCTAAGGCGAACGCAAGCGTCGGTCTGGCGTCAAATGTAAACAGCAATTGCACCATGCATGTGAGGTATCACCGCGACGGTCACATCGAGGGCAGTAATTTTAGCAGTAGACCTCCTCTGTAAATCTAAAGTGGTAACCTGTAAAGGCTTTTAAAGGCTTTTAAAAATGTATTTATTTTGTTGCCACTGCACGTTTGTGCGCAATTGTAAAGCATGTCATGTTTGGTATCCATGTACTCGGCCTAAGATCATCTTTTTTATTTCATCAAACATTTGGGCAATATAGTGTGTTTTAGTGCATTAAAATGTAAAAAAGTGTGTTTTTTCCCCAAAAAATGCGTTTGAAAAATCGCTGCGCAAATACTGTGTGAAAAAAAAAAATTAAACACCCACCATTTGAATCTGTAGGGCATTTGCTTTAAAAAAATATATAATGTGTGGGGGTTCAAAGTAATTTTCTTGCAAAAAAAAATTATTTTTTCATGTAATCAAAAAGTGTCAGAAAGGGCTTTGTCTTCAAGTGGTTAGAAGAGTGGGTGATGTGTGACATAAGCTTCTAAATGTTGTGCATAAAATGCCAGGACAGTTCAAACCCCCCCCAAATGACCCCATTTTGGAAAGTAGACACCCCAAGCTATTTGCTGAGAGGCATGTCGAGTCCATGGAATATTTTATATTGTGACACAAGTTGCGGGAAAGAGACAAATTTTTTTTTTTTTTTTTTTTGCACAAAGTTGTCACTAAATTATATATTGCTCAAACATGCCATGGGAATATGTGAAATTACACCCCAAAATACATTCTGTTGCTTCTCCTGAGTACGGGGATACCACATGTGTGAGACTTTTTGGGAGCCTAACCGCGTATGGGACCCCGAAAACCAAGCACCGCCTTCAGGCTTTCTAAGGGCGTAAATTTTTGATTTCACTCTTCACTGCCTATCACAGTCTCGGAGGCCATGGAATGCCCAGGTGGCACAAACCCCCCCCAAATGACCCCATTTTGGAAAGTAGACACCCAAACCTATTTGCTGAGCGGTATAGTGAGTATTTTGCAGACCTCACTTTTTGTCACAAAGTTTTGAAAATTAAAAAAAGAAAAAAAAAATTTTTTTTTTGTCTTTCTTCATTTTCAAAAACAAATGAGAGCTGCAAAATACTCACCATGCCTCTCAGCAAATAGCTTGGGGTGTCTACTTTCCAAAATGGGGTCATTTGGAGGGGGGTTTGTGCCACCTGGGCATTCCATGACCTCCGAAACTGTGATAGGCAGTGAAGAGTGAAATCAAAAATGTACACCCTTAGAAATCCTGAAGGCGGTGATTGGTTTTCGGGGTCCCGTACGCGGCTAGGCTCCTAAAAAGTCCCACACATGTGGTATCCCCGTACTCAAGAGAAGCAGCAGAATGTATTTTGGGGTGCAATTCCACATATGCCCATGACCTGTGTGAGCAATATATCATTTAGTGACAACTTTGTGCAAAAAAAAAAAAAAAATAATAATAAATTGTCACTTTCCCGCAACTTGTGTCAAAATATAAAATATTCCATGGACTCAACATGCCTCTCAGCAAATAGCTTGGGGTGTCTACTTTCCAAAATGGGGTCATTTGGGGGGGGTTTGTGCCATCTGGGCATTTTATGGCCTTCAAAACTGTGATAGGTAGTGAGGAGTAAAATCAAAAATGTACGCCCTTAGAAATCCTGAAGGCAGTGATTGGTTTTCGGGGCCCCGTATGCGGCTAGGCTCCCAAAAAGTCCCACACATGTGGTATCCCCATACTCAGGAGAAGCAGCTAAATGTATTTTGGGGTGCAATTCCACATATGCCCATGGCCTGTGTGAGCAATATATCATTTAGTGACAACTTTTTGTAATTTTTTTTTTTTTTTTTTTGTCATTATTCAATCACTTGGGACAAAAAAAATGAATATTCAATGGGCTCAACATGCCTCTCAGCAATTTTCTTGGGGTGTCTACTTTCCAAAATGGGGTCATTTGTGGGGGTTTTGTACTGCCCTGCCATTTTAGCACCTCAAGAAACGACATAGGCAGTCATAAATTAAAGGCTGTGTAAATTCCAGAAAATGTACCCTAGATTGTAGGCGCTATAACTTTTGCGCAAACCAATAAATATACACTTATTGACATTTTTTTTACCAAAGACATGTGGCCAAATACATTTTGGCCTAAATGTATGACTAAAACTGAGTTTATTGGATTTTTTTTAGAACAAAAAGTAGAAAATATCATTTTTTTTCAAAATTTTCGGTCTTTTTCCGTGTATAGCGCAAAAAATAAAAACGGCAGAGGTGATCAAATACCATCAAAAGAAAGCTCTATTTGTGGGAAGAAAAGGACGCAAATTTCGTTTGGTTACAGCATTGCATGACCGCGCAATTAGCAGTTAAAGTGACGCAGTGCCAAATTGTAAAAAGTGCTCTGGTCAGGAAGGGGGTAAATCCTTCCGGGGCTGAAGTGGTTAAAGATATTTCAGTGTATAAATCACTTTTCACGCAGTTTAAAAGCAGATTATCTTTAAATAATATACCACATATTTCAGTACCATTTAGGCAATTATATCATGCTCTAAACATTATTTCCATGTGCAATTCTCCAGATTTTAGCAGAGTAAGGATTTAGGCGCTATTTAGTTTCAGGGAACTATAGTAAATTCGATTTTGGGAGTATTTTCTCACCAGCGCTATAGTGAATACCGTTTTAGCACTAATTAGCGCTAGTATCGCTAATTTGTGCAAATTTGCATGAATTACCGTCGTGGTGCTATAGTAAATGACCCCCACTGTCTCAGCTTGGGTAAACTCACATAACTGGAGTTTAAGGGCTGCTTGTTAATGAAATGTACAGCTTTTTTGAAAAAATATATATATTTAATCTTTGTATATTGTGATATGTTAGAAGTTTAAGCAGACCTATAATGATGCTGAATGGTCCGCATTAAAAATTTATATTTATATATTGACTCGCTTGTTTCTTTATTCCTGTATTGGGACCCAGGTACAAATTCCATAACAACCCAGCCCTGTTGGCAAATGCAAGATTTGTTATCCAGACCTAAGCTTTTTCCTCTCTTGGACTGAATAGTGGCTTTGAAATTCACCCACTGCTGCACTGCTGTTGGCCGTTAATCAGCGGGACCTGATGGGGAACTAGTCTATCTATGTCCCCCATTAGGCTCCACTGATTATCAGTGTGTTGCTGAGTCTTTGGTGGATATGATACTGGTGGCCTGCGTCCTAGCAACCGATGAAGGTATTATAAACCAATTCACTTAACAACACAGCATCTTCCCTGCCTCTTAACTCTGGCCTGTCTGTACTGCAGGTTTCTGTTGTCTTAATTATCCCTAATTTTGTTATCTACGTACTACTGTTAATTCTTTTAGAATTTGTCAGGACCATAATGACACATCGTAAAAGTGATGCAAACACGAACTACATGAATCTGTGGTACATGTTGGAAGTGTTTACAAAACTGTTGCAAGGTTTTCATGAATTTTTCGGTGCAAGACATTTTAAAGGGACCATATTGCCAGACTCTCTTGTTAATATTTAAAACACAATAGGGTTCAAATCATGAAAACTATGGCACATATTACTTCTCCTTTGGAAAATCTAACTTCTGACTTATCTGGGGATGAAGGTGAAATTATATAGGGGTGCCTGCCTACTAGAGCAAAGAGAAAATGGAGCCATTAGAGCAGGATATAAAATAACAAATATGCAATATATTTTTATGAGGAAATTATTGTCAAATAAATTAACTCATACAGTGATATTAGTGAAAGGAGCCTGGGGTGCATTTACTAAAGGCAAATAGTATTTTACTTTGCAAGGGAATTAGCTTCAGAGTTTAGTGAATGTGGTGTTTTATGTTATTCTATTTTTTTGTTTTATTTTGCAAAAAATACCCATTAATGTGCAAGAATGATAAAAAAACAATATGTTTGCTTGCATGTGAGTGGATGATGGAAGTCAGCAGAGACTTTGCTTAATTCACTAAGCCCTGGGGCAATTTCCCTTGCAAAGTGCAACTTCCTTTGCAAACTGACACAGCTTAATTGCCCTTAGTATATCAACCCCTCCTTGATTTTCAGCTTGGTAATATTGATATTACTGAAATGCTTTACCTAAAATATCTTACAGAAATATATATATATATATATATATATATATATATATATACACAGTGGGGATGGAAAGTATTCAGACCCCCTTACATTTTTCACTCTTTGTTATATATAACAGCTATTTGCTAAAATCATTTAAGTTCATTATTTTTCCTCATTAATGTACACACAGAACTCCATATTGACAGAAAAACACAGAATTGTTGACATTTTTGCAGATTTATTAAAAAAAAAAAACTGAAATATCACATAGTCCTAAGTATTCAGACCCTTTGCTCGGTATTTAGTAGAAGCACCCTTTTGATCTAATACAGCCATGAGTCTTTTTGGGAAAGATGCAACAAGTTTTTCACACCTGGATTTGGGGATTCTCTACCATTCCTCCTTGCAGATCCTCTCCAATTCTGTCAGCTTGGATGGTAAACAATGGTGGACAGCCATTTTTAGGTCTCTTAAGAGATGCTCAATTGGGTTTAAGTCAGGGCTCTGGCTGGGCCAATCAAGAACAGTCACGGAGTTGTTGTGAAGCCACTCCTTCATTATTTTAGCTGTGTGCTTAGGGTCATTGTCTTGTTGGAAGGTAAACCTTCAGCCCAGTCTGAAGTCCTGAGCACTCCGGAGAAGGTTTTCATCCAGGATATCCCTGTACTTGGCCGCATTCATCTTTCCCTAGATTGCAACCAGTCGTCCTGTCCCTGCAGCTGAAAAACACCCCCACAGCATGATGCTGCCACCACCATGCTTCACTGTTGGGACTGTATTGGAGAGGTGATGAGCAGTGCCTGGTTTTCTCCACACATACCACTTAGAATTAAGGCCAAAAAGTTCTATCTTGGTCTCATCAGACCAGAGAGTCTTATTTCTCACCATCTTGGAGTCCTTCATGTGTTTTTTAGCAAACTCCATGCAGACTTTCATGTGTCTTGCACTGAGGTGAGGCTTCGGTCGGGCCACTCTGCCATAAAGCCCCGACTGGTGGAGGGCTGCAGTGATGGTTGACTTTCTACAACTTTCTTCCATCTCCCGACTGCATCTCTGGAGCTCAGCCACAATGATCTTTGGGTTCTTCTTTACCTGTCTCACCAAGGCTCTTCTCCCCGATCAGTTTGGCCGGACGGCCAGCTATAGGAAGGGTTCTGGTCATCCCAAACATCTTCCATTTAAGGATTATGGAGGCCACTGTGCTTTTAGGAGCCTTAAGTGCAGCAGAATTTTTTCGTAACTTTGGCCAGATCTGTGCCTTGCCACAATTCTGTCTCTGAGCTCTTCAGGCAGTTCCTTTGACCTCATGATTCTCATTTGCTCTGACATGCACTGTGAGCTGTAAGGTCTTATATAGACAGGTGTGTGGCTTTCCTAATCAAGTCCAATCAGTATAATCAAACACAGATGGACTCAAATGAAAGTGTAGAACCATCTCAAGGATGATCAGAAGAAATGGACAGCACCTGAGTTAAATATATGAGTGTCACAGCAAAGGGTCTGAATACTTGGGACCATGTGATATTTCAGTTTTTCTTTTTTAATAAATCTGCAAAAATGTCAACAATTCTGTGGTTTTTCTGTCAATATGGGGTGCTGTGTGTACATTAATGAGGGAAAAAAAATGAACTTTAAAGATTTTAGCAAATGGCTGCAATATAGCAAAGAGTGAAAAATTTAAGGGGGTCTGAATACTTTTCGGCCCCACTGTATATACTGTATACATACAGTATCTCACAAAAGTGAGTACACCCCTCACATTTTTGTAAATATTTTATTATATCTTTTCATGTGACACCACTGAAGAAACAACACTTTGCTACAATGTAAAGCAGTGAGTGTACAGCTTGTATAACAGTGTACATTTGCTGTCCCCTCAAAATAACTCCACACACAGCCATGTGTGAGAAGAGTATGGCACAACTGCAAACCTACCAAGACATGGCCATCCACCTAAACTGACAGGCCAGGCAAGGATAGCATTAATCAGAGAAGCAGACAAGAGGCCCATGGTAACTCTGAAGGAGCTGCAGAGATCCACAGCTCAGGTTGGAGAATCTGTCCACAGGACAACTATTAGTCATACACTCCACAAATCTGGCCTTTATGGAAGAAAGCCATTGTTGACAGAAAACCATAAGAAGCCCTGTCTTCAGTTTGCAAGAAGCCATGTGAGGGACACAGCAAACATGTGGAAGAAGGTGCTCTGGTCAGATGAGACAAAAATTTAATTTTTTGGTCTAAAAGCAAAATACTATGTGTTGGGAAAACTAACACTGCACATCACCGTGAACACACCATCCCCACTGTGAAACATGGTGGTGGCAGCATCATGTTGTGGGGATGCTTTTATTCAGTAGGGACAGGGAAGCTGGTCAGAGTTGATGGGAAGATGGATGGCGCCAAAAACAGGGCAATATTAGAAGAAAACCTTTTAGACTCTGCTAAAGACTTAAGACTGGGGCGGAGGTTCACCTTCCAGCAGGACAACGTCCCTAAAATTACAACCAGAGCTACAATGGAATGGTTTAGATCAAAGCCTATTAATGTGTTAGAATTGCCCAGTCAAAGTCCAGACTTAAATCCAATTAAGAATCAGTGGCAAGACTTGAAAATTACCGTTCATAGACACTCTCCATCCAATCTGACAGAGCTTGATCTATTTTGCAAAGAAGAATGGGCAAAAATTTTACTCTCTATGTGCAAAGCTGGTAAGGGACATACCCAAAAAGACTTGCAGCTGTAATTGCAGCGAAAGGTGGTTCTACAAACTAATGACACCCGCGCTATGTTACTTATATGTAATTAATGTGCCCAGTGCGCTAACAATTGCTTATATATGTGCATGACTGCTGCTTTTCAACCATAACCTGTATAAGGTTAATGGGGTGATATTTACAAATTTTAACACAGAGCTGTCTCCACTTCTTCTTCTTCTTATTATTATTTGTTGTTCATAATTTTAAGGTCAAGTATTGCGGCACTATTTGTGTTATAATAAGAGGTGGAGACAGCGCTGTATTAATATTAGTAAACATTGAGACTTGGCTTGTTATACTCCTGTGCTTGCACAGTAGTGGATTTTACATGATCTGTATCAAGTGCAATTCTTTTTATTAACTATGTATTTTTAGTGGTATTATACTATGGGGTCCTGTATTCCTTTCCTGCTTCATGGATCAAATGCCTATTAAGAGAGATAAGAGGCTAGGAGGAGTGCACTACTGAAAAGCAGCTGGGTTCCATCAGGGGAGTTCAGAGTTGGATGTGCTGATTATGGTAAAGAGAGGCATTTTGAAACGATGAGTGGCTGTCCAATTTGTGGTGAAGGGAAACACTGAATATTAGGTGTATACATATTCTTTCATGTTTGTGTTCTAGTTTTTGAATTTTCTTTTGAGGAGTTGAAAGACTTATATTTGGTGCAGCATTTCTTCAATCACATATTGCAATGTTTTGAAATACTGTGCTGTTGTATGCAAATATTACAATCTTTCACCGTTTTGCAAGTTTGCTGTTATGTTTATGTACATTGCACATTATGCTTTAGGGATGAGCCGAACACCCCCCTGTTCGGTTCGCACCAGAACATGCGAACAGGAAAAAAGTTCGTTCGAACATGCGAACACCGTTAAAGTCTATGGGACACGAACATGAATAATCAAAAGTGCTAATTTTAAAGGCTTATATGCAAGTTATTGTCATAAAAAGTGTTTGGGGACCTGGGTCCTGCTCCAGGGGACATGGATCAATGCAAAAAAAAGTTTTAAAAACGGCCGTTTTTTCAGGAGCAGTGATTTTAATAATGCTTAAAGTCAAACAATAAAAGTGTAATATCCCTTTAAATTTCGTACCTGGGGGTGTCTATAGTATGCCTGTAAAGGGGCGCATGTTTCCTGTGTTTAGAACAGTCTGACAGCAAAATGACATTTTGAAGGAAAAAACTCATTTAAAACTACCCGCGGCTATTGCATTGCCGACAATACACATAGAAGTTCATTGATAAAAACGGCATGGGAATTCCCCAAAGGGGAACCCCGAACCAAAATTAAAAAAAAAATATGACGTGGGAGTCCTCCTAAATTCCATACAGGCCCTTCAGGTCTGGTATGGATATTAAGGGGAACCCCGGCCAAAATTAAAAAAAAAAAATGACGTGGGGTTCCCCCTAAATTCCATACCAGACCCTTCAGGTCTGGTATGGATTTTAAGGGGAACCCCGCGCCAAAAAAAAAAAAAAAACGGCGTGGGGTCCCCCCAAAAATCCATACCAGACCCTTATCCGAGCACGCAACCTGGCAGGCCGCAGGAAAAGAGGGGGGGACGAGAGTGCGGCCCCCCCTCCCTCCTGAACCGTACCAGGCCACATGCCCTCAACATTGGGAGGGTGCTTTGGGGTAGCCCCCCAAAACACCTTGTCCCCATGTTGATGAGGACAAGGGCCTCATCCCCACAACCCTGGCCGGTGGTTGTGGGGGTCTGCGGGTGGGGGGCTTATCGGAATCTGGAAGCCCCCTTTAACAAGGTGACCCCCAGATCCCGGCCCCCCCCCTGTGTGAAATGGTAAGGGGGTACATAAGTACCCCTACCATTTCACGAAAAAAGTGTCAAAAATTTTAAAAATGACAAGAGACAGTTTTTGACAATTCCTTTATTTAAATGCTTCTTCTTTCTTCTATCTTCCTTCATCTTCTGGTTCTTCTGGTTCTTCTGGCTCTTCTGGTTCTTCCTCCGGCGTTCTCGTCCAGCATCTCCTCCGCGGCATCTTCTATCTTCTTCTCCTCGGGCCGCTCCGCACCCATGGCATAGGGGGGAGGCTCCCGCTCTTCTCTTCTTCTTTTCTTCTCTTCTGTTCTTCTTCATTTTCTTCTCCGGGCCGCTCCGCAATCCATGCTGGCATGGAGGGAGGCTCCCGCTGTGTGACGGCGCTCCTCGTCTGACAGTTCTTAAATAACCGGGTGGGCGGGGCCACCCGGTGAACCCCGCCCCCCTCTGACGCACGGTGACTTGACGGGACTTCCCTGTGACGTCACGGGGAATGCCACAGGGAAGTCCCGTCAAGTCACCGTGCATCAGAGGGGGGCGGGGTCACCGGGTGGCCCCGCCCCCCGTTATTTAAGAACTGTCAGACGAGGAGCGCCGTCACACAGCGGGAGCCTCCCTCCATGGCAGCATGGATTGCGGAGCGGCCCGGAGAAGAAAATGAAGAAGAACAGAAGAGAAGAAAAGAAGAAGAGAAGAGCGGGAGCCTCCCCCCTATGCCATGGGTGCGGAGCGGCCCGAGGAGAAGAAGATAGAAGACGCCGCGGAGGAGATGCTGGACGAGAACGCCGGAGGAAGAACCAGAAGAGCCAGAAGAACCAGAAGAACCAGAAGATGAAGGAAGATAGAAGAAAGAAGAAGCATTTAAATAAAGGAATTGTCAAAAACTGTCTCTTGTCATTTTTAACATTTTTGACACTTTCTTCGTGAAATGGTAGGGGTACTTATGTACCCCCTTACCATTTCACACAGGGGGGGGGCCGGGATCTGGGGGTCACCTTGTTAAAGGGGGCTTCCAGATTCCGATAAGCCCCCCGCCCGCAGACCCCCACAACCACCGGCCAGGGTTGTGGGGATGAGGCCCTTGTCCTCATCAACATGGGGACAAGGTGTTTTGGGGGGCTACCCCAAAGCACCCTCCCAATGTTGAGGGCATGTGGCCTGGTACGGTTCAGGAGGGAGGGGGGGCCGCACTCTCGTCCCCCCCTCTTTTCCTGCGGGCTGCCAGGTTGCGTGCTCGGATAAGGGTCTGGTATGGATTTTTGGGGGGACCCCACGCGGTTTTTTTTTTTTTTTTTTGGCGTGGGGTTCCCCTTAAAATCCATACCAGACCTGAAGGGTCTGGTATGGAATTTAGGGGGAACCCCACGTCATTTTTTTTTTTAAATTTTGGCCGGGGTTCCCCTTAATATCCATACCAGACCTGAAGGGCCTGGTATGGAATTTAGGGGGACTCCCACGTCATTTTTTTTTTTAAATTTTGGTTCGGGGTTCCCCTTTGGGGAATTCCCATGCCGTTTTTATCAATGAACTTCTATGTGTATTGTCGGCAATGCAATAGCCGCGGGTAGTTTTAAATGAGTTTTTTCCTTCAAAATGTCATTTTGCTGTCAGACTGTTCTAAACACAGGAAACATGCGCCCCTTTACAGACACACTATAGACACCCCCCAGGTACGAAATTTAAAGGGATATTACACTTTTATTGATTGACTTTAAGCATTATTAAAATCACTGCTCCTGAAAACTCTCCTGAAAACTCCTGAAAACTTTTTTTTGCATTGATCCATGTCCCCTGGGGCAGGACCCAGGTCCCCAAACACTTTTTATGACAATAACTTGCATATTAGCCTTTAAAATTAGCACTTTTGATTTCTCCCATAGACTTTTAAAGGGTGTTCCGCGGCATACGAATTTGCCGCGAACACCCCAAATTGTTCGCTGTTCGGTGAACTTGCGAACAGCCAATGTTCGAGTCGAACATGAGTTCGACTCGAACTCGAAGCTCATCCCTATTATGCTTGATCTAATCATGTTATTAAGATAGATATTGGTTCACCTTTAATGGTAATAGAACTGTATTTAGGTTGTATTTTACTGTAATTTGGTTATATTTTTGGGCAATGTTATTGGCCAAATAAGGCCATGTGACCATAATTAGGCAATGATGTAACCTATTCCATTCCCCGCCCACTTGCTTACTTGGCTAGGGATTCCCAGACATGTAATTGAATGGGCCAGGTGACATCAGTGGTTGGTAAGGATGCAGTGACTTCAAGTGTCTGTTGCTTCCTTAGCAACAATTGACAGCTGGAAGCTGTCATGTTCATCCACATCAAATACCCTAAATGTTTGGCATTCTGACAAATGTCCGACAGCCAGTGTTCGGTCCGAACAAATGTTTGGAATGAAACATTAAGCTCATGCTTAAAGCGGAGGTCCGCCCACCGCTGCAAAAATTAAAAACCAGCAGCTACACATACTGCAGCTGCTTGCTTTTAATAATAGGACACTTACCTGTCCTGGAGTCCAGCGATGTCAGCACAGCAGCTGATGTTTCCATCAGCTGTCGGTGCTGCCACCGCCATTGTGGGTATGGGAACCCAGCAGTGTAGCCTTACGGCTTCACGCCGGGAACCCTACTGTGCATGCACGAAGCTCCGCTCCTCTTTTTTACTGGTCCAGCGACAGGGGGAAGAGGAGGGAGCCCAGCTGTGAAGCTGAGCCGTGACGTCAATATATGCGGCTGAGGCTCCCGGAAGTGGGAACAGGATACCTGTCAAAGACAGGTATCCTGTCCCACCTCCGTACCCCGAAAGGTGCCATTGTGCCCCCACGGGGGGGGGAGAAAACAAATGAGAGGAAGTTCCACTTTTGGGTGGAACTCCACTTTAATAATTAGTAATGTACTGACACAAGCCCTTAAAACTACACCCTGGTGTCAGGATTCCTTTTTAAAAAAAAGAAAAGTTGCTTCTGTTATAAAATACTGTGGCGCAATAAAATGTACAGAGAACATATCTATATATATAAAATATCAGGGTGCAGAGTGCAGTGGTCCAGATTATGGAATAGAATTAGGATTATGTAATAAAATGCACACTGTACAGAATCCAGTGTTCAAACCACTGGCAATGGTCAATATGAGGTAATAAAATAACCTGGTGTCAGTAGAATGTTGCAGGAAAAAAATGCCCTACTATCAGTGATTCCTAGGTGTCAGTGGTAGGAAAAAAAGTTGCTGGTAGGACCGGGGGGGGGGGGGAAATGCCCTGACGTTAAAGTCAGTAGGGAGAAAAATAAAGGGGACATTAAGGTGAGCGGGTGGGTACTTCAGGAAACAGAAGTCTCTACAGCAGGCTGGGGGAAAATTTGGCTTCTATAGCAGCCCGGGAGGCACTGTGAGGGGGGGAGTTATATGTTTAGCAGAGATTCGCCCCAACCCTGTAAGTTTACTTTTTAGACCTTCTTTTAGAACAGGCACCTGAGGGAAAGTAAACCTTACTCTTCTTCCATTCTCCAGTCATGTAATATAACACATGGGAAATTGGAAAAGGGCACTTTAATCCCTGGAAGTCTAAACCTGCTCTGTTCCTCATCATTTTGGTAGCTTGAGTCCATAGGCGTCCGCTGAACTGGTCACCCATGCATCGCCCCTTTTCGACAATGTCATTATCACATTATCATGGTCAGAGACTGCAGACATAGTACAGTCCCTAGGATAAGTAATGGATAATGGCCAACAGGCCCTCTTACCAGACCTAGAAAAACTACAGCAGTGATTCCTCCGGCTGGATGATCGATCACTCTGGATTCCCCGGGGGTGACTCTGGTCAGTAGTGTAGCATGTCTGTACCCTGGTAGTGGCTCAGTCTTTCTCTCTCTGGTGGCACTGGGCAGCGTGGCTCTCTCTGGCTTCCACTCAGCACACACCTCATTCTTTGCCCTGTAGCAGTCTCTCCCTCAGCTTTTTTCCAGGCTGCAGTCTCTCAATCTCTCTCTTGATCGAGCTGTAGCCTCCTCCCTGTGGAAAATGGGGCTGCCAATCTTTGGGACTACATGTCCCATGATGCTCTCCTCTCCTAGTCTCCTTTGATTGGCCCTCAGTTATGGCCAATAGGGAAGGAACGGAGCGGGCAGGAAGCTGGGCGGTAAACTTGGTGAGAGCCGCCGTCTCTTCTCCCTGACAGAAGAAATGGGGGGCGAGCGGGTGAAACCTCTGAGCCCTCAGCTCGCCTTTCTCCTGACTGAGCAGGGAAAAGAGCCCAAAGTCATACTACACTGATGGGAGGGCTTGACAGCACCTTGATGGTGTCACCCCACTGGTGGGTGGCACCCGGTTGCAGGCTGCCCGCACCCCGATAGAGACGTAACTGCTAAATTTAAGATCTGATCCCTGATTCTAGGGGGGGCACTTGACCCCCCTTGCCCCTATCTGCAGACGCCCATGCTTGAGTCAAACCTTGTGCTGGAATACAGAATCATTCTAGCATAAAATACCTGCTGCCACTGTGCAGCGTGCTCAAGATCCTACAAGACAACTTCATAGGATCCAGGACATTTAAAACTTTCTAATTGGTTATGCCCTAGACCACAGCTTATGTGTCTTAGTGGCAAGTTTAGCCCTGATAACAATCACAGTGTAAAGGTAAAGCTAATTGTAACCTGCCTCCAACAGCTTTACTCTTACAACAATACTTATGTATCATGGTGGAGGACAAAAGGAGTGCAGCATGAAAAGGCGTCATCATTCACATGTGCTAAGGGCAGCATAATAAGTAGATATAGCACTGATTAATAAGGATGGCGACATAAGACAATTCATGGTCCATTACCAGTTTAAGACCCCTTTTACACTGCAGCATTTTTCAGGCGCTAAAGGGCTAAAAATAGCGCCTGTAAAGCGCCTGAAAAACACCTCCCCTGCAGCCCCAGTGTGAAAGCCCAAGTGATTCACACTGGAGTGGTGCGCTTGCAGGACTGGGAAAAAAGGTCCTGCAAGCAGCATCTTTTGGGTGGTTTAGGAGCAGTGTATACACTACTCCTCCACCGCCCCTGCCCATTGAAATGAATGGGCACCGCTGCCAAAGTGTCTGCAAAGCGGTTCAGGAGCTGCGCTTTTTTGGCGCATTTAACCCTTTCTTTGGCCAGTAGCGGGGGTTAGAAGCTCCCTGCTAAAACTACGGTAAAGCACTGCTAAAACTAGAGGCGCTTTACCGCTAACACGGAGCGGTGCCAGTGTGAAAGGGCTCTAAAAGTGAAAGATTTTGATGCCTATGTTTCATGCAGTAGGCTATAGAGTGATGTTCATCAGAGTGTTTCCAAATCTTTCAGCTGTTATTTTTTCCAGCGTTTTATGAAAAACAGAATGATCGTTTTTTGTGGGCAAAACTGAAACTTTCCTTAAAGGCAGTTTTTTTTTACATGCCCTATATAGAATTCTATGTAGAACCAAATGTAAATTGGCAAAGGCTACTTAGATTATATGTTTTGTTGTTGTTGCCATTGCAGCTAGCAATTTAATACTGATTATGCAGGTGTGACTAAACTGTACTCTTACACTTCTGAGGCTGTAATTGAATATATGTAATATGATAAATGATGCTTCCATGCTACAAATACTTTCAAATGGTGTACTGAATGTAAAAATCTATATGATTAATAGGCAATTGCTTTGAACATCTGTTTATTGATATGCTTAACAGTTGTATTCAGCAATATAGTACAAACTGAAATCTGGAGTGCACAATACTATTAAACCTGATCTTTATGAGTGTACACAACAATTAGTTAAAGGTCAGAGTAAAATAACATAGAGTGTTAATGAGCAAAATATAATTACCATATATCAATATTTAATGTTAATTCACAGCAGAAACACAGAGTCAGCTGTTTGAAATGTTCAGCAAAATGTTACTGGAGCTATAAACAATATAAATGTGCTTATAGCTTGAGATTTTAAAATACCTAAAACTGCCATTGATGGTGATGGCTGCTCCTTGTTTCTTGCTAGCAATCTTTGCTATGTTGTCACACAACAAGCATCTCAATTTGTCAATGGTTTAATCTATGCGCCTTACATTTTAATAATAGGAATAGTTAACAAATGAAAGTAGTTGTGAACCCTAGCCAAATTACATTTTTATATTCATGATGAACAGTTGCCATTTTCTAAATAAAATACTTGTTTTCTCTTTTTTTCATGCATTGAATGCATTTTTGCATCTCAGAGCTGCTGATCTTCTACAGCTTCTTATTAACCACCTGTATGGACTCCAGTAATTCCTGAATAGAATTTCTTACAGCTAATTTCCTAAACAGGGTGGCAATGTAGCAGCACAATTTGAAGAAAGGGACAAAGCCTGGTCACCCTATAACAGAAAGTGCCAAAGACCTTCATAGCAAGATAAAAATGTATTATCATAATTAAGGCTGATTTAAACATACTTTTGAAATGACATTAACATTTTAAAGCCTGAAAATAAGCATTTGTGGCTGGGTTTATGTATACTATTCGGTATAGAGCAAAAAGTGATTTATTGTTTATTATTTTCAGAAAAAAAGCTAATTTTGGAATCTGTTAAATGTTTTAAAGTGTGTCTACCAATATTTCTCAATAAATATAGGGCAAAAATGCTTAAAAAAAATCAATGCATGACGTTGTGCATGTAATGCAATAAAATATGAACCATAAATGTGCAGCACTATAAACTAAATAAATATAACAAAAACCTAAGTAAAAAACACATGTGCGAAGCATGAATGTGCAAATCATCCCCACACGTATACATGAAATTGTGACAAAATCATATGCATATATACAATAAAATGAAATTCATGGGTTATATACATATAAAATGTAATGGAATAACAAGCGATTTTTGTCCCCATTTAATGTGAGTCCATTGGTGTTTTAAAAAAAGGTTTAATAAAGGAGTACAGTGAGCACTATTAGTGTTTTTTCTTCTTTATCAAAGCTAAAAAAAAAGTAGATGAGATGGCAGATGGGTATTAACCCCTTAAGGGTTTTTAAGCGCTTTATGACCTCCTGTAACTAAGGGCTAGTTTACACTTGCTTCAAAACATGGCTTCGGACACGCTTTGTTAAAGCTCTTTGAACGCCAATCAAAGACCCTGTCACTAAATAAAATGGTTAGCTTACAGTCCTGCTTATACTTTGCATTTGCTTCGATGAGGCTTCGATGAGGCTTTGGTGCAACTTCAATGAGCCGTTGGTGGGGCTGTGGTGGGGCTTCGGTGAGGCTTTGTGGGGCTTCTATGAGGCTTTGGTGGGGATTCAGTGGTGCTTCAAGCGAACTTTGCCATAGATTTCTATGGAGTCTTTGAAGATGTTTTGAAGCACCACTAAAGCTATCTGGGGTATAATTTTTGAAATGAAGCCAAAGCAAAGCAAGGTGTAAACAGGACTGTAAGCTAACCATTGTATTTAGTGACAGGAGCTTTGACTACCATTCAGAAAGCTTTAACAAAGCCTGTTCGAAGCCTTGTTTTGAAGCAAGTGTAAACTAACCCTTAATGTGTATTGAAGCCAAAGCAAGTATAAATGAGGCCTGAGGGTCCAACAGTTCAGGTGAGCTGACATCTATTAGCACTAGGGGAGATTAGAGTGGTTTGCACAAGCAAATACGTTGAAGCAGCACTATGGTGGATTTACATTGAAGCAGTTTTACATACATAAATGCAAACTGCTTCACTTTTATGGTCTTATAAATAAAAATAATTTGGACCCATTTTTGGTTTTTAACCTTTCTTTGATTGGATATCTGCACAAGATTGGGTTACAATTTTATAACACAATTTTATTGTTATTCTGTAAGGGAAGATTTGCACATGTCTTATTTGCACATAAAATAGTTTTTTTTAAATGTTTTTTTAAAGCAGAAGTGACTGCAAATGTAGGCAAGCACATAAATGTGAACTGTCTTACCTGGTAAAAATGTTTTAATTCTGTTCAGTCTGTTTTCCAATACAGATATTCCTACAGACGACTCGATAGATTCTGTCCTGAATTGTATTTGTTGCAGGTTGTATCTTTTCAGCTAGGTCAAAGTACATCCCAGCCTGTGATTTGATAGTGAAAGAGCAGCTACACACACAGATAATGTTTGTCTAGTGCTTATTCACTGTATCACCCAACCTGCTTTCCATTTTATTGTTAAACATTTAAAGCATATCTAAAGAAAAATTTAATTTTTTAGCTTTAGATAGAGGGGAGAGGAACAACCCGTCAGGTTTTTATTGCTGTGTGTACCTTTGTTACAGAGATTCACCCTCTCTATTTGTTTTGTTTACCATTTTCAGTGAAAGTGAAAATGGAAGAAAACCCCACACTTTGGGTTGTAGCCAGAACAGGAATAGAGGGGAGTCTTCCAATGGGAACACTAGCTTTGGGAACCCTGGTGACAATTTATTTTGATGGGATTTCCTCTCACTTGCTGTTCTGGTTATGGGACAGGAAGGGAAAAGAAATCTATCCAACAGGGATAAGAAAACATACAGGGGGACCCATGTGCGAAGCCGACTGAGCAGGACATGTCAGTTTAGCTCTCTGCACCCACCGGGACCCGACGACCAAATAACACCGAATCCTATCAGCTTTCAACCCCCCCACAGTGTCTGTCACATAACTGTGATTCCCGGGCACATACTAACAGGATGCACAGTGTGAGAAAAACAAAGCTGAAACCGCAGAAAGCCCAAGAAATGCTGACTAAAACCGCAGCAAAAATGGCGGCATCATCATCCCCTCACACCATTCGCTCACATTCACAGCTGCAGCTCCGTTCTCCTTCTTTGCTGATAAAAGGTGAGCCTCTTTCTGACACTAGAATGACCTCCACAGATCTACAGGACATTACTAATGACTCTGACTTATTCAATCAATTTGAAAGGATTCTCCACAGAGCCTTACAGAATACCTCAGATAACATCACAGACAAACTGACGTGGAAGATTCGTGAGGTGGGCCGCCGCACCACTATCCTTGAACAAAGGATGGATGAAATGGATATTTGGGTAAATTTCGCACAATATTAATAAAACATAAAAATGAGTGTAAAAAATGATGTGCATAAAGGAAAAAGACTATGCAGATAGTGGTTTTTGCAGCTATTGTTGCTAGAATCAATGATCTCTATATCGCATTATATAGCAATCGCCACTAATCTCTGATAGAGTGATAATTTTAAAATGTGCGTAGATAAGTATATATAAATGACTGCGGTGGTGTTATATATAGTTAAACTCTACAATAAACGTGAATAAAAACATTGTGAATAAAAAACAAATTGCCGTGGATAAAAAGCATCTCCTTGTGAGTAAAAACAACAAATTCTTCTATAATCATTAATCCTATATGCAATCCATCATGAATAATATCATAAAGCAATAGACATAAAGATGGTGAACATAAAAATGTGTAATAATAGTCCACTTCGGTGCTATTATAAAGTGCAGGTGATAAAATTATAATATTAAATAATTTGAGGTAGATGGGTAACAGCATATAAACAGTCTATAAGTATTTCTTCTATTTAATTCTGGTGTGTGGAATGTAGTGGGTATATTTTCTCTGCTGATGGTGTCTCCTAGTGTGGTCTCACAGAACCCTCACCTTCACTTTGTAGTACTCAGGCATTCAGTGATTGTGGCTTTAAGATGTAGGAGTAGTCTCTGGGAACCTCTCTTTCTCTGTTATTATTTCTCCATCATTCCTTCTATGTGGCTCCGTTCTGGTATACTCAGCAATGGGGGAGATAAATAGGGAGGGAAGGGGGAGAAAAGAGGCTCCACTAGTGTATTAAAGTTTTAAAATCAAAGGGGGAAGTATTTATTTAAGTATTGCTCTTACATTTATTAAATTAAAAACAGGCAGAGTAAATGAAAAAACGATCTGGCGTTCTCAGCGCCCTCTCACTTGTGCTTCAGATAGTGTGTACCCCTCCAGCCAATCCCTACGCGTTATGACACCGTCACGTGTCTTCATCACGTGTCTTCATCTAGTCCCCAGATGAAGACATGTGACGGTGTTGTAACGCGTAGGGATTGGCTGGAGCGGTACACACTATCTGAAGCACAAGTGAGAGCGCGCTGAGAACGCCAGATCGTTTTTTCATTTACTCTGCCTGTTTTTAATTTAATAAATGTAAGAGCAATACTTAAATAAATACTTCCCCCTTTGATTTTAAAACTTTAATACACTAGTGGAGCCTCTTTTCTCCCCCTTCCCTCCCTATTTATCTCCCTATACTCTTGCTGAGTATACCAGAGCGAAGCCACATAGAAGGAATGATGGAGAAATAATAACAGAGAAAGAGAGGTTCCCAGAGACTACTCCTACATCTTAAAGCCACAACCACTGAATGCCTGAGTACTACAAACTGAAGGTGAGGGTTCTGTGAGACCACACTAGGAGACACCATCAGCAGAGAAAATATACCCACTACATTCCACAGACCAGAATTAAATAGAAGAAATACTTAAAGACTGTTTATATGCTGTTACCCATCTACCTCAAATTATTTAATATTATAATTTTATCACCTGCACTTTATAATAGCACCGAAGTGGACTATTATTACACATTTTTATGTTCACCATCTTTATGTCTATTGCTTTATGATATTATTCATGATGGATTGCATATAGGATTAATGATTATAGAAGAATTTGTTGTTTTTACTCACAAGGAGATGCTTTTTATCCACGGCAATTTGTTTTTTATTCACGGTGTTTTTATTCACGTTTATTGTAGAGTTTAACTACATATAACACCACCGTAGTCATTTATATATACTTATCTACGCACATTTTAAAATTATCACTCTATCAGAGATTAGTGGCGATTGCTATATAATGCGATATAGAGATCATTGATTCTAGCAACAATAGCCGCAAAAACCACTATCTGTATAGTCTTTTTCCTTTATTTATGCACATAATTTTTTACACTCATTTTTATGTTTTATTATTATTGCGCGAAATTTACCCAAATATCTACTGTACTAAGTGTTGGTGTGAACACCTCCATTTTGCTGCAATATTATCACTTTTTAGTTAAGGAATATTTATTTGTATAATTATTTAGCTACCATCACTATTTATCATCCACCAGCGCGAAGGATACTTTTTAGTTTCATTGCTTTGGATGAAATGGATGCCACAACCTCTAACTAGACTGAAGAACTAGAATCCCTTAAAGATGAATATTCTTTACTTCAATCCTGCCTTGAAGACTTTGAGAACTGGGCCAGGAGGTCCAACCTATGAATACGCGGAATCCCTGAGGTATTGAGGATCTTCAATCAACAGCCACAGCACTTTTCCAGGAACTTGCTCCATTTATTCCCATAGAAGTCTAGAAATGGACAGAATACATAGATCCCCGGTCCCCCGTAAAGATTCTGGACCACCCAGAGACATAATCATAAAGTTTCACTACTTCTGTACCAAGGAGCAATTACTGGAAGCTATCAGTAATAGCATGCAGGTGATTTTGTGGGAATATCAAAACCTTCACCAGAGTAGAAGATGGCTGCTCAACTCACTGAATGGACCCTTTGATTATAGAGGGTCACATGCGCCTTCCCACTTGGGGTATCAAATGATGAAGCCAACACACATATCATAAACTGTCCACTCTTAGGTGAATGAAATGATCAGCACTGTCCGCTCCAGAATCACATATGTCAAAGAAATAAAGGGCAATACATAGTGCTCTCCACATATATAAAAATTAATAGCAATGAAAAATAGATAAAACTCACAAGAATAGCACTTAGACCAAGTGCCAGGCGATACAGCGTGTAAACAGACAATCTGCGATGGCTGCGGGTGACGTCACATCCGTCCGTACAGTTTTCTGCAATTTTATCACCACTTATGGTTGAGGCCTTCAACTCTCTGCTCAATGGACAATCCTTTTGTACTGAATTTCTCACAGCTTCCATCTCCATGATCCCTAATCCGAATCCAGATGATACCTCATGGTCGAATTACAGACCGATATTTATTCTTAACCTAGACATTAAAATATTGGCCAAAATTCTTGCAACCCGACTTAATCCCATAATAGGAATATTGATCCACAAAGACCAAACTGAATTCATCCCCTATAGACAAGCTGGTGACAATATTCGCCAAGCTACACTTCTGGCATATACAGCCCACTCTCGTCGTATCCCTACCTGTTTCCTCTCGTTAGATATACAAAAAGCTTTTGACTCATTATCTTGGCCTTATCTACATACAATCCTCTAAGGTTGGGGATTCAGAACGTGTTTCTTGCGTTGGATTGATACTTTATATCAATACCCAAAAGCTTATATATCTTACTCAGGATACCGTTCTGACCCCTTTAACCACTTAAGGACCGCCTCACGCCGATGTACGTTGGCAAGGCGGCACGGGCAGGCAAAATCACGTACATATACGTGATTTGCCTCCCGCGGGTGGGGGGTTCGATCGGACCCCCCCGGTGCCCAAGGCGGTCCTGTTTTGTCCCCCGGCGATCGGAGGTGAGGGGGAGGCCATCCATTTGTGGGCCCCCCCTCGCGATCGCCGCCGGCCAATCAGATCACTTCCTTTGCTGCTGTATGCTAAACAGCAGCAAAGGAAATGATGTCATCTCTCCTCGGCTCGGTATTTTCCGTTGCAGCGCCGAGGAGAGAAGACTTCACTGTGAGTGCACAACACTAAACACACAGTAGAACATGCCAGGCACACAAAACACCCCGATCCCCCCCCCCCGATCGCCCCCCGATCCCCCCCAATCACCCCCCCCTCCCTGTCACAAACTGACACCAGCAGTTGTTTTTTTTTTTTTTTTTCTGATTACAGCATTGGTGTCAGTTTGTGACAGTTACAGTGTTGGGACAGTTAGGGTTAGCCCCCTTTAGGTCTAGGATACCCCCCTAACCCCCCCCTAATAAAGTTTTAACCCCTTGATCACCCCCTGCCGCCAGTGTCACTAAGCGATCATTTTTCTGATCGCTGTATTAGTGTCGCTGGTGACGCTAGTTAGTGAGGTAAATATTTAGGTTCGCCGTCAGCGTTTTATAGCGACAGGGACCCCCATATACTACCTAATAAATGTTTTAACCCCTTGATTACCCCCTAGTTAACCCTTTCACCACTGATCACCGTATAACCGTTACGGGTGACGCTGGTTAGTTCGTTTATTTTTTATAGTGTCAGGGAACCCGCCGTTTATTACCGAATAAAGGTTTAGCCCCCCGATCGCCCGGCGGTGATATGCGTCGCCCCAGGCAGCGTCAGATTAGCGCCAGTACCGCTAACACCCACGCACGCGGCATACGCCTCCCTTAGTGGTATAGTATCTGAACGGATCAATATCTGATCCGATCAGATCTATACTAGCGTCCCCAGCAGTTTAGGGTTCCCAAAAACGCAGTGTTAGCGGGATCAGCCCAGATACCTGCTAGCACCTGCGTTTTGTCCCTCCGCCCGGCCCAGCCCAAGTGCAGTATCGATCGATCACTGTCACTTACAAGGCACTAAACGCATAACTGCAGCGTTCGCAGAGTCAGGCCTGATCCCTGCGATCGCTAACAGTTTTTTTGGTAGCATTTTGGTGAACTAGCAAGCACCAGCCCCAGGCAGCGTCAGGTTAGCGCCAGTACCGCTAACACCCACGCACATACCGTACACCTCCCTTAGTGGTATAGTATCTGAACGGATCAATATCTGGTCCGATCAGATCTATACTAGCGTCCCCAGCAGTTTAGGGTTCCCAAAAACGCAGTGTTAGCGGGATCAGCCCAGATACCTGCTAGCACCTGCGTTTTGCCCCTCCGCCCGGCCCAGCCCAGCCCACCCAAGTGCAGTATCGATCGATCACTGACACTTACAAAACACTAAATGCATAACTGCAGCGTTCGCAGAGTCAGGCCTGATCCCTGCGATCGCTAACAGTTTTTTTGGTAGCATTTTGGTGAACTAGCAAGCACCAGCCCCAGGCAGCGTCAGGTTAGCGCCAGTACCGCTAACACCCACACACGCGCCGTACACCTCCCTTAGTGGTATAGTATCTGAACGGATCAATATCTGATCCGATCAGATCTATACTAGCGTCCCCAGCAGTTTAGGGTTCCCAAAAACGCAGTGTTAGCGGGATCAGCCCAGATACCTGCTAGCACCTGCGTTTTGCCCCTCTGCCCGGCCCAGCCCAGCCCACCCAAGTGCAGTATCGATCGATCACTGTCACTTACAAAACACTAAACACATAACTGCAGAGTTCGCAGAGTCAGGCCTGATCCCTGCGATCGCTAACAGTTTTTTTGGAAGCTTTTTTTTGAACTGGCAAGCACCAGCGGTCTAGTACACCCCGGTCGTAGTCAAACCAGCACTGCAGTAACACTTGGTGACGTGACGAGTCCCATAAGTGCAGTTCAAGCTGGTGAGGTGGCAAGCACAAGTAGTGTCCCGCTGCCACCAAAAAGACAAACACAGGCCCGTCATGCCCATAATGCCCTTTCTGCTGCATTCGCCAATCCTACTAATTGGGAACCCACCACTTCTGCAGCGCCCGTACTTCCCCCATTCACATCCCCAACCAAATGCAGTCGGCTGCATGAGAGGCATTTTTATGTCCTCCTGAGTACCCCTACCCAACGAACCCCCCCAAAAAAGATGTCGTGTCTGCAGCAAGCGCGGATATAGGCATGACACCCGCTATTATTGTCCCTCCTGTCCTGACAATCCTGGTCTTTGCATTGGTGAATGTTTTGAACGCTACCATGCACTAGTTGAGTATTAGCGTAGGGTACAGCACTGCACAGACTAGGCACACTTTCACAGGGTCTCCCAAGATGCCATTGCATTTTGAGAGACCCGAACCTGGAATCGGTTACAGTTATAAAAGTTAGTTACAAAAAAAGTGTAAAAAAAAAAAAAATATATAAAATAAAAAAAAATTGTTGTTGTTTTATTGTTCTCTCTCTCTCTCTCTCTCTCTCTCTATTCTCTCTCTCTATTGTTCTGCTCTTTTTTACTGTATTCTATTCTGCAATGTTTTATTGTTATTATGTTTTATCACGTTTGTTTTTCAGGTATGCAATTTTTTATACTTTACCGTTTACTGTGCTTTATTGTTAACCATTTTTTTGTCTTCAGGTACGCCATTCATGAATTTGAGTGGTTATACCAGAATGATGCCTGCAGGTTTAGGTATCATCTTGGTATCATTCTTTTCAGCCAGCGGTCGGCTTTCATGTAAAAGCAATCCTAGCGGCTAATTAGCCTCTAGACTGCTTACAAGCCGTGGGAGGGAATGCCCCCCCCCACCGTCTTCCGTGTTTTTCTCTGGCTCTCCTGTCTCAACAGGGAACCTGAGAATGCAGCCGGTGATTCAGCCAGCTGACCATAGAGCTGATCAGAGACCAGAGTGGCTCCAAACATCTCTATGGCCTAAGAAACCGGAAGCTACGAGCATTTTATGACTTAGATTTCGCCGGATGTAAATAGCGCCATTGGGAAATTGGGGAAGCATTTTATCACACCGATCTTGGTGTGGTCAGATGCTTTGAGGGCAGAGAAGAGATCTAGGGTCTAATAGACCCCAATTTTTTCAAAAAAGAGTACCTGTCACTACCTATTGCTATCATAGGGGATATTTACATTCCCCAAGATAACAATAAAAATGATTAAAAAAAAAAAAATGAAAGGAACAGTTTAAAAATAAGATAAAAAAGCAAAAAAATAATAAAGAAAAAAAAAAAAAAAAAAAAAAAGCACCCCTGTCGCCCCCTGCTCTTGCGCTTAGGCGAACGCAAGCGGCGGTCTGTCGTCAAACGTAAACAGCAATTGCACCATGCATGTGAGGTATCACCGCGAAGGTCAGATCGAGAGCAGTAATTTTAGCAGTAGACCTCCTCTGTAAATCTAAAGTGGTAACCTGTAAAGGCTTTTAAAGTCTTTTAAAAATGTATTTATTTTGTTGCCACTGCACGTTTGTGCGCAATTTTAAAGCATGTCATGTTTGGTATCCATGTACTCGGCCTAAGATCTTCTTTTTTATTTCATCAAACATTTGGGCAATATAGTGTGTTTTAGTGCATTAAAATTTAAAAAAGTGTGTTTTTTCCCCAAAAAATGCGTTTGAAAAATCGCTGCGCAAATACTGTGTGAAAAAAAAAAAATGAAACACCCACCATTTTAATCTGTAGGGCATTTGCTTTAAAAAAATATATAATGTTTTGGGGTTCAAAGTAATTTTCTTGCAAAAAAAATAACTTTTTCATGTAATCAAAAAGTGTCAGAAAGGGCTTTGTCTTCAAGTGGTTAGAAGAGTGGGTGATGTGTGACATAAGCTTCTAAATGTTGTGCATAAAATGCCAGGACAGTTCAAACCCCCCCAAATGACCCCATTTTGGAAAGTAGACACCCAAAGCTATTTGCTGAGAGGCATGTCGAGTCCACGGAATATTTTATATTGCGACACAAGTTGCGGGAATGAGACAATTTTTTTTTTTTTTTGCACAAAGTTGTCACTAAATGATATATTGCTCAAACATGCCATGGGAATATGTGAAATTACACCCCAAAATACATTCTGCTGCTTCTCCTGAGTACGGGGATACCACATGTGTGAGACTTTTTGGGAGCCTAGCCGCGCACGGGACCCCGAAAACCAACACCGTCTTCAGGCTTTCTAAGGGCGTGAATTTTTGATTTCACTCTTCACTGCCTATCACAGTTTCGGAGGCCATGGAATGCCCAGGTGGCACAAAACCCCCCCAAATGACCCCATTTTGGAAAGTAGACACCCCAAGCTATTTGCTGAGAGGTATAGTGAGTATTTTGCAGACCTCACTTTTTGTCACAAAGTTTTGAAAATTGAAAAAAGAAAAAAAAAATGTTTTTTCTTGTCTTTCTTCATTTTCAAAAACAAATGAGAGCTGCAAAATACTCACCATGCCTCTCAGCAAATAGCTTGGGATGTCTACTTTCCAAAATGGGGTCATTTGGGGGTGTTTTGTGCCACCTGGGCATTCCATGGCCTCCGAAACGGTGATAGGCAGTGAAGAGTAAAATCAAAAATTCACGCCCTTAAAAACGCTGAAGGCGGTGATTGGTTTTCGGGGCCCCGTACGCGGCTAGGCTCCCAAAAAGTCCCACACATGTGGTATCCCCATACTCAGGAGAAGCAGCAGAATGTATTTTGGGGTGCAATTCCACATATGCCCATGGCCTGTGTGAGCAATATATCATTTAGTGACAACTTTGTGCAAAAAAAAAAATGTGTCACTTTCCCGCAACTTGTGTCAAAATATAAAATATTCCATGGACTCAATATGCCTCTCAGCAAATAGCTTGGGATGTCTACTTTCCAAAATGGGGTCATTTGGGGGGGGGTTTGTGCCACCTAGGCATTCCATGGCCTCCGAAACGGTGATAGGCAGTGAAGAGTGAAATCAAAAATTTACACCCTAATGCCGCGTACACACGGTCGGACTTTTCATCTACAAAAGTCCAACGGACGCCGACGGACTAAAGCTGGCTGGTAATCCGATCGTGTGTGGGCTTCTCCGGACTTTCAGCAGACTTTTTCAGCCTCAAATCCGACGGACTTTAGATTTGAAACATGCTTCAAATCTTTACGTCGTAACTACGACGGACCCCGAAATCCGCTCGTCTGTGTGCTAGTCCGACGGACAAAAACCCATGCTAGGGCAGCTATTGGCTACTGGCTATGAACTTCCTTATTTTAGTCCGGTGTACGTCATCACGTACGAATCCGTCGGACTTTTGTGTGGTCGTGTGTAGGCAAGTCCGTTCGTTAGAAAGTCTGCTGCAAGTCCGCCGAAAGTCCGCCGGAAGTCCGCCGGAAGTCTGTCGGACAGGCTGTCGGACTTTTGTAGACGAAAAGTCCGACCGTGTGTACGCGGCATTAGAAATCCTGAAGGCGGTGATCGGTTTTCGGGGTCCCGTACGCGGCTAGGCTCCCAAAAAGTCCCACACATGTGGTATCCCCATACTCAGGAGAAGCAGCTGAATGTATTTTGGGGTGCAATTCCACTTAGGCCCATGGCCTGTGTGAGTAATATATCATTTAGTGACAACTTTTTGTAAACATTTTTTTTTTTTGTCATTATTCAATCACTTGGGACAAAAAAAATAAATATTCAATGGGTTCAACATGCCTCTCAGCAATTTCCTTGGGGTGTCTACTTTCCAAAATGGGGTCATTTGGGGGGGTTTTGTACTGCCCTGCCATTTTAGCACCTCAAGAAATGACATAGGCAGTCATAAACTAAAAGCTGTGTAAATTACAGAAAATGTACCCTAGTTTGTAGACGCTATAACTTTTGCGCAAACCAATAAATATACGCTTATTGACATTTTTTTTACCAAAGACATGTGGCCGAATACATTTTGGCCTAAATGTATGACTAAAATTGAGTTTATTGGATTTTTTTTATAACAAAAAGTAGAAAATATCATTTTTTTTCAAAATTTTCGGTCTTTTTCCGTTTATAGCGCAAAAAATAAAAACCGCAGAGGTGATCAAATACCATCAAAAGAAAGCTCTATTTGTGGGAAGAAAAGGACGCAAATTTCGTTTGGGTACAGCATTGCATGACCGCGCAATTAGCAGTTAAAGCGACGCAGTGCCAAATTGGAAAAAGACCTCTGGTCCTTAGGCAGCATAATGGTCCGGGGCTCAAGTGGTTAATATCGAGAGAAGTACCAGACAGGGATGCCCATTATCCTCTCTCCTCTTTGCCCTAGCCATCGAACCCCTAGCACAACTCATTTGATCAAACCCAAACATCAAAGGCCTAGAACTTGGGTCCATCACCATAAATTATGCCTGTTTGCAGATGATGTCCTGATATTTCTTACTTCACCCCTGTTATCAGTACCACCTCTCATGGACATTCTCTACAAATTTGGACAATTATCAGGCCTAACAATAAATTTCCACAAATTCACAGCTCTAAATATCTCTTTACCACCTACTCTCCAAACTCAACTACATGATTCTTTACCGTTTATCTGGTCGACTACACATTTTTCTTATCTAGGTATTAATTTTACAGCAAATCCATCTGATCTTTACACAGTCAACAACCGACCAATGCTTACACAACTTACTAAACTCCTAGCAAATTGGTCTTCTCTACCTTTGGCATGGATGGGTACAATAACAGTGATCAAAATGTATATCCTCCTTAAACTTTAATACCTCTTTAGTGTACTACCCATAACGATCCCTTCACATTTTCTACGTATATTACAACGAACAAACATTAAATTCATTTGGGGCAAACTCAAACCTCGTTTACCTAAATTAACTTTATATTTACCCCGTATTAGAGGCAGTCTTACTGTGCCAGATTTCACCAAATATTACTACACAGCACAACTAGCACAATTACCCAAATATCATGCTACGAAGGAAGTTCCACTATGGGTATCATTGGAGTCAGTCGATTGTGATCCCCTTTATATTGCAAATTTACTATGGTTAACTCCTACACAGTGGAAAAAAAATGCTAATCCTATTACCAAGCACAGCCTTTCCATCTGGAACAGATTGGAAATCAGATTTGGACTCCTATCCAAACATAATCCCCTTCCTCTCCTTCCTGCACAACCCTTCCTTCTACCCAACCTGGTCCTTCCCAAATTCTTTTTCAGCGTGGTCAAATGTAGGTTTGTTTAGAGTTTTTTTTCAAATCCCAAAGTATCATACCTTTTCCAGACTTATGCAAAACATATTTTCTTCCATCCACAGAAACCTTTCGATATCTCCAAATGAAAATTTATTTTGGAACACAACAAACCCACTGACATACAAACCCCAGACTTCACGGTCTTTGAAAATGCTTGCAAATCTGACCCCCACAGAGGTGGACTTATTTCTGCCATTTATGAACAATTACTCTCTCATGTAACCTCTTCTCCAACTTACACAACCAAATGGGAAACTGACCTTGATCTTCAACCAAACATACTAGACTGGACTCAAATCTGGCAAGCAACTAAATCAGCCACACCAAATATAGTGGCTCTTGAAACAAATTATAAGGTACTAACCAGATGGTATCTGGTCCCATCCAGAATATCGAAATTTTCCTCCCAATATCCCTCTCACTGTTTTCGAGCCTGTACTACCCTGGGTTCAAATGTACATATCTGGTGGAAATGTCCCATAGTACATTACTTTTGGTCAGAAATCTTCAAAATTCTTTCTACCATGTTCAACATAACCTTAACACCCAATCCCTCAGTAGCATTTCTGAACAGTAAACCACAAATCATAAAACACACCGTCAATTCAAATTACTACTTTTTATAACCAAGGCAGCTAAACAAACTATAGCAAAAGCGTGGAAATCAAATTCCTGCTAGACAAAGTTTCTAAATTCGAATCCTTATGGAGACCTTGGATTAAACATTACTTACCCCCTGGTCTTGACTGTTCACTAATTCTTCCCTGAGAGTATATGGTACCCAACCCGCTACTATGAATACCTTCACCTGATTGCCTAAACCATGGTCCCCCTTGGCATTTCCTTCCTTCTCCCTCCCATGCCCTATTGGTTTATTCCTTTTTGCTTACCTGATCTACTAACTGTGTTAGAAGATGTTTTGAATGGCTGGGATTCTTGACACACCAGATAAAGCCAAGCCAAAAGTAGAAACTTGGCCCTGGTATAGCCTAATTTATTCCACCAGCTATTATATATAACACCTTAACTTTATATTTTTTTATAGGCTCACTCACCTCTATTCTCTTTGTTGATAACCTGATCATATTATCTCAATTAACTTATTTATTCAATATTAACTGTGATCAAATAGCTGTCATGAAGCTATGATTACGACACTTCATTTTATATAATCTTATCCTACAACCCAATGTGTTAACTATTTACATTTACCTTTATAGTAGAAGCTTTCCTGAATGTTTATGCCTCTTCCTATTATATTATTGTACATGCTCTGTTAATAGAACTTTGTTGTAAACTATAAATTTCAATAAAACATTTGAAACGAAAAAAAAATGTACAGGGATTATTACGCTCACTTACTCTATCCAAAATGAAAAAAAAATGCCTTTAACCGCTTGCTGACCAGTGCACAATGACATACGTCGGCACAATGGCAAGGCTGCGCAAATGGGCATACAGGTATGTCCCCTTCAAGAAGCGGCATTGTGTGCATGTGCGTGGCTGGTGCGTTCGATGTCTGCTGGTGTCCCGTGATCGTGTCACGGAGCAGCAGAACGAGGAGATGCCTATGTAAACAAGGCATTTCCCCCATTCTGCCTAGTGACAAGACAGAGATCTACTGCTCCCTGTCATCGGAAGCAGTGATCGCTGTCATGTCCTAGGTAGCCCATCCCCCCCACAGTTAGAATCACTCCCTAGAACACACTTAACCCCCTGATCGCCCCCTAGTGTTTAACCCCTTCCCTGCCAGTGTCATTTACACAGTAATCAGTGCATTTTTATAGCACTGATCGCTGTATAAATGACAATGGTCCCAAAATAGTGTCAAAAGTGTCCGATGTGTCTCCCATAATGTCACAGTCATGATAAAAATTGCATATCGCCTCCATTACTAATAAAAAAAATGAATAATAAAAAATCTATCCTCTATTTTGTAGACGCTATAACTTTTGCGCAAACCAATCAATATACCCTTTTTGCAGAAGAATACATATCGGCCTAAACTGAGGAAAAAATTAGGTTTTTTATATTTTTGGGGGGATATTTATTATAGCAAAAAGTAAAAAATATCGCTTTTTTTTAAAATTGTCGCTCTTTTTTTGTTTATAGCGCAAAAAATTAAAACCCCAGAGGTGATCAAATACCACCAAAAGAAAGCTCTATTTGTAGGAAAAAAAGGATTTCAATTTTGTTTGGGTGCAACATCGCACAACCACGCAATTGCCAGTTAAAGTGATGCAGTGCCGAATCGCAAAAAGTGCTCTGGTCAGGAAGGGGGTAAATCCTTCTGGGGCCAAAATGGTTAATTCTACTTTAACCACTAGTCGACCAGCTGCCATCATTCTACTGTGGCAGGTCGGCTCTCTTCCACAAATCGCCATAGCTGTACGTTGTCCCTCTAAACAGCTAGAGCAGGCGCGCCCGCTGCACAAAAAATAAATAAATAAATAAATTTAATTTTTAAGAATAATACTCTAGATCTATAGGAGTTATGTACACCAGGTAATATATAGTGGAATTGTCCACTAATAGAAAAAAAAATTTTCTAACCCCACAAGGGCAGCGCCATAACTACTGCTTTTTACCAAAAAAATAAATACCATCAAATACCACCAAAAGAACGCTCTATTTGTGGGAAAAAAAAGAACATCAATTTTGTTTGTTTACCATGTCGCACGACTGCGCAATTGTCAGTTAAAGCGACACAGTGCCATATCACAAAAAATGGCCTGGTCATTAAGGGGGCAAATCCTTCTGAGGCTGAAGTGGTTAAGCAAACTTTTTTACACAGGCATTTCACACTATGCACATCCATCAATGTTTGTGCTAGTTCACAACTGTTGACAAAAAAAGAGATAAAAACATGGAATTTTTAAGGTGCTTATAACCTCAGGAATGAGCATAAACAACTCTAATATTACAATATCATATTTTATTGTATTGAAAATATTAAATGGAGATTGAAAATAAAAATGTATACTTAGACTTTATACAACTTAATTACAATGCCAGACACCTCAGCATCATACCCACTACATGATTACATATAGAATAAACGTGAGTTATGCTTCTTCAGGAGAACATTTTGGTGCTGATGATGAAAGAAGTATACATTATTATAGTCACAAGTCCAATAATCAATGTCTACAATACACATAATATAATACAGAATGCTCACAACTGGTTTATATAAAAATGAGTGATGCTGCTCAGTTATGGGAAAGAGGGGGCAAATATACCATCATCCCAGGTCCACAACACCCCACAAAGGTAGGTATACACAAGGGGGGGCACACTCTATGCCCAGAGCAACAAAAAATGTCTGAAGAATGCATGCCAAAACAAAAGGTTTCTGTAGGTATATAAAAAAGTGTCATACACATCTCAGAATGCTGCAGCAAGTGGGGGAAATTCTAACCTGATCGGCGAACCCCATTGAAGTCTATGGGAGCCGAATGTATCAATATTTGTATTTTTTGTGCAACTATAAAAATAAAACATTTCTTTGAATATAGTGCCTGAGGGGTCTGCTTAATGTAAAGTGGCACATCTGTAGCATGCATAAAAAAACAAAAAACAAATAAAATCCCATTTAAAATGACTCACGGTTACAATTGCCGGCACCCGATAAAAACGGTATGGGATCCCACCAGTCCATATTGGAGGAGGTATGGAGGGGAACCCATGTAAAAAAAAACGCTATGGGGTCTCCCTCAAATTACATACCAGAAAAGCGAGTACCCCCCTCCTGAATTATACCAGGCCACATTCCCTTAACATGGGGTGGGTGCTTTGGACAAGGGTCTCTTCCCACAACCCTGGCCTGTGGTTGTGGGGGGCTGCGTGTGGGGGGGCTTATTGGGATCTGGAAGCCAACAATCAGAAAGTCCATATACCGCTCTTTATTCTAAACAACCAACTGTGGTAGAGCCACAGGGACAACCTTTCCCTGGGCAAGCCAATCAACCCTGTGAACTGGGTCACGCAGATGCAAGTCTTCGGGGTTGGGGTGCTCATTGCCAGAGATTGAGAACTCAGGGAACGTGGCACTTTCAGGTCACCTGTTCTGCCAATCTACTAGAATTGAGTGCCACCAGGGAGGTTCTAAAAGGGTTTATTTCTATTTTTTGAGGCAAGGGATTCAAACTTCTGATGGACAACAAGACTGTAGTTTCTTATGTGATGAAGCAGGGAGGAAAGAGGAGTCTGCATCTTCTCCAGGTCACAGAGGAAATCTTTGCATTTGTTGACGTTCATTTGCCGGACCTGTCAGCAGCATACCATTTGGGTTCTCAGGAACACCCTGGCAGACTGCTTGAGCTGTAAATTTTTCAGCCACATGGAATTGATGCTGAATCTGCAGTATCTATCAGAGATATGGGGGGTAGGGGACTCCCAAGGTGGACCTCATGGAACTCCAGACATTTGTCAGGTTCCTCAATTCTTCTCCCGCTTCTTATATCCACAGGCTCTAGTCCAGGATGCCCTCTCCCAGAGATGGAACTTCAGTCAAGTATACAGCTTCCCTCCAACGGCCCTGATTCTCAGATCATTGTTGAAGATTGTGGAGAAGGAGGTCTCGGCCATAGTGATTGCTCCATTCTGGCCGAGGAGGCCATGGTTCTCCCTCCTTTGTCACCTAGCAACATGCCCTCCAATAAGGTTGCCTCAGACCTGAGACCTGCTTCTCCAGTTTCATCCTGATCCAGCCCGTCTAGCCTTGACTGCGTGGCATTTGAAAGGGACAAACTGAGGAGCCTGAATCTTTCTAAGTTGGTCATGTCAACCCTCCTTTCAGCAAGGACGATCTCAACCAAAAAAAAACTTACCACCGAGTATGACAGAGATTCAAGGCTTTTTCTATTCAACATGGGTTTTCCTATCAGCCCCCCTCTGTGGCAGATGTGCTGAGATCTCTTCAGTCTGATCTGGAATCAGGCCTGAGCTACAATACCATTAAAGTTCAGGTCTCTGCACTGTTGGTGTTAGCTGACACTTCCTGGTCTAGAGAGTCGCTGGTGGTCAGACTTCTCAGAGCAGCAATTAAAATTCAGGCGCCAATACGTCCAATATTTCCAACGTGGTGTTTGTCGTTGGTTCTGAAGGGATTGCTGAAGTCTCCATTTGCTCCTGATTTGATGAGTACATTATATTACCTCACCTTGAAGACTACGGGGGTTATTTACCAAAGGCAAATCCACTTTGCACTGCAAGTGTACTTGGGAGTGCAGTCGCTGTAAATCTGAGGGGTAGATCTGAAATGAGGGGAAGCTCTGCTAATTTTATCATCCAATCATGTGCAAGCTAAAATGCTGTTTTTTATTTTCCTTGCATGTCCCCCTCGGATTTTCAGTGACTGCGCTTCCAAGTGCACCTGTAGTGCAAAGTGGATTTGCCTTTCGTAAATAACCCCCTATGTTTCTTACGGCTGTGGTCTCGGCTAGGCGGGTCTCTGATATTAAAGCTATTCAAAAACTTGCGCTAAGGTACTAAAGTATAATGAAAAAAATAAAAATAAATAAAAAACTGCAGCAGGTGTGCAAAGGTGCTATTACTTTGACGAGTGATAGAAAAATATGAAACAGCGCTGGCAGAATATATTAATCTAATCAATTCAGTGTCATAGTGGCTGGTGCCATATAAATCAATATGCTTGTGCCGTACAAATCAATATGCAACAAAAAATATATCTAATATACACAAAACTATAAGGATCTATAAAGTGCTTGGTGCTCATATGGTAATAGAATAAAGTGCAACGGTGCAAAATTGCAAAGTGTGAGGTGCCACACTCCCCCTTCAGTGACCCCACTCACCAGAAACAATGGACCCTCAGCTTTGCAGCCTGGGGTCAAAAAGGCTGTGATCTATTGATCTATGGTATGTAGGGCAGTTGCTCAAAGGCTCCTCCAGGGGGGTTGCTTTATAACAGAAAAGATACGCCACATTCCATAGATGGGGAAACAAAGAGAAAGCTCATAGTGAAATACAGCTAAAATAAAACGTAGAGCTCAATCTGTGCGCCATTTACAGGATATATGGCAAAAAGAGGCATAAGTAAAAACATCAGAGTCCGCCGCTGTATGGCATGTGTTCCACGGAGGAGGAAATTGCGTCAATGGTTAACATGAACCAGAAGTAAGTCGAAGTGTTTTGCCCCCATCAAAGGACAAATTGACACAATTTCCACCTCCGTGGAATGCACGCCATAAAGCTGTGGACTCGGATGTTTTTACTGATGCCTGTTTTTGCCAGATATCCTGTAAATGGCACCTAGAGTGCGCTCTACATTTTATTTTAGTAGTATTTCACTATGAGCTTTCTCTTTGTTTTCCCATCTATGGAGTGTGGCGTATCTTTTCTGTTATAAAGCAACCCCCTGGAGGAGCCTTCGAGCAACCATCCTACATACCCCAGATCAATAGATCACAGCCTTTTTGATCCCAGACTGCAAAGCTGAGGGTCCATTGTTTCTGGTGAGTGGGGTCCCTGATATTGCCTCATTCTGCAAAGAACCATACTGCACCTTTTTTTCAAGATAGTGTTACGGTCTTCTCCAAATTTTCTTACCTAAAGTTTCATTGGAGTTCCACTTTAACTGGCAATCAGTCCTTCTGGCTTTTCCACCCTCAACGCTGGATTCAGAAGATTCAGATTTGCATAAGCTGGATCTAAAATCCATTCTGCAGTTATATTTGGAGAAAACAGAATAATTTTGAAAGTCTGATGCTCTCTTTGTGTTATCAAAGGGTCCTGGGAGGGGCATTCCAGCTTCCCCTAGAGTCATCTCGACATGGGTGGTAAAGTGTATTTAAGCAGCTTATTCCCAGGGGGCCTCTCCCTCCCTCAGGACATCCGTGCACACTCTATTAGGGCAGTTTTTTCCTCCTGAGCAGCCTGGTCCAAGGTTTCAGAGGATGTGGTCTGTAAGGTGACTAGCTGGATATCACCTAATACCTTTATCAAGCATTACATAGCACTGGTGTTATCAAGCATTACAAGCTAGAGGTGGCTTCTGCCCAATCTGGTATCATGGGAGCTTCTGTGTTGTCTTCTGCATTGTCCAGATAATAAATTAACTACCGTATTTATCGGCGTATAACACGCGCCGGCGTATAACACGCACCCCAAGTTTAAGAGGGCATTTTAAGGAAAAAAACTTACATTTAAATGCCCATCAATGCAGCCTCATCAGTGTTCATCTGTAGCCTTGTCCACCATTGCAGAATTTGCAGCCTTGCCCATTGTCATATGCAGCCTTGCCCAGTGCAGCCTTGCCCAGTGCAGCCTTGCCCAGTGCAGCCTTGCTCAGTGCAGCCTTGCCCAGTGCAGCCTTGCTCAGTGCAGCCTTGCTCAGTGTAGCCTTGCCCAGTTCAGCCTTGTCCAGTGCAGCCTTGCCCAGTGTCATGTGCTGTTTGCAACATTTGTTTAAATTTGCTGCTGAGCCTGTGTACTCGGGTTGTCATGCCGCCCCACCTCCCTGCTGTTTCAGAGAGGATGAGAGGAGCGAGCGCTGCCGAAAAAGACCAAGCCGGGTGTACTGTGTACTCGGCTCGGCTCCGCTCGCAGTCCCACCTTTGGACCTGTGTTATGTCCATCATAGGAGCTGGGCGGGACTGCGAGCAGAGCTGAGCCGAGCCAAGTACACAGTACACTAGGCTCAGTCTTTTTCAGCAGCACTCGCTCCTCTCATCCTCTCTGAAACAGCAGGGAGGCGGGGCATCATGACTGCGAGCGGAGCCAAGCACTCGGCTCGGTCTTTTTGGGCGGCGCTTGACCCGAGGCCTTGCTGGCATGAGGCAGAGCCAGGAAAGGAAAATGATGGTAAGTATTGGTAACAATTTTCTATTTTATTGTAATGTGACTCTCTTGCATAGCTGTCCCATTCACATATGTAACAACAGTACTTGGTATAAATAGAGCCACTATTTTTAGATCTCCAAGGATATTCCACTTTTACTGGGTGTACTGGATGAGCTTCAACAACAGTTCCACATTTTTGAATGTTTCTGTTTATGTATTGAGGGGTGTCCATTGCCATTGTGTAACAAGACAGCTTTGAGCACTGCAGAATATTCAGTTCCACTCCAAGGACTCATCTCCCTTACTCATCTGGCTCTGGGTGCAATTATCTTGCCAGCTTTAAAAGACAGATTTTTTTTGTTTAAATATTTCTTTATTGGTATATAACTTATTGTCAATACAGAAGAAAAGAAAAAGGAAATTTGAGACATTCGGATTTGTTTTGGTTCATAGATGGTGGTACAAGTACAGGGTTAAATGTTCGGGACCTCTACTGGTCCATTTATTATATCTTAATATGTCCATAGTTAACCCCAACATTAACAGCTAGGGTTAAAGTGTGCATAGGAAAGAAAACTTTTCTAAACAAGATTGTATTGCAACATAACAGAGCAACAAAGCTAAACAAGCAAAACACAGTTAATGGGTTTGAGTCTAGTTTAAGACTTGGTAATGCTTAGATTTAGTTCCTAGATTTTATTTTGTACCATTCTAACCATATCTTCCACAGAGTTAGCCTTTTGATGTTTACCTTGTGTTGAGGCGAACATCATCTCATATGCAGCGTGCGTGTGGGTTGTCATTATAACTTCCTGAATAGAAAAAACTCCCTGGTCTCTCCAATGGCGTACCAATACTAATTTTGCACTTAAGAGAATGTGGACAGCTATATTTCTGGTGTCTATCGGTAATGATTCTATGTCTGATGACAAAAGTGCCAGACCTGGCGATAGAGTTTTCTTCATCTAGAGAATTTGAGTGAGCAGTCGAAATACCATCATCCAAAAACTGGCTATATCTGGGCAGGACCAAAGTATTTGGTATAGTGTACCAACTGCTCGACAGTTCCTCCAGCATGTGGAAAGAGTATGTTGGGAAAATGTAGCAATCCTGTAGGGCGTTAAGTACCATCTAAGCAAAATTTTTTGTGTCAGTTCCCATAGGTTCACACTTCTTGTGCGGCATATGTGATGCTGAGCGCCCTTTGCCACGGTTCAGAGGAGTATTTAGTATTTAGGTCTTTTTCCCATGCTTTTATGTGGGAGGTTTTAGTAAATACATCCTTGTTGTTAAGCTGGTTGTAAAATAGAGATATTCCTTTAATCTTAGTATTCGGCTTGGTGTAGTACTGGACTACATTCCATGGTAATGTTATAGCAGTATTTAGATTGATACAAATAAAGTGGTTTATCTGTAGATAAGTATAATAATCCGAGTTAGATAAGCCATACTCTATCTGTAGGGATCTAAAGGTTTTGGGAGCGGGAGCTGTCCTATCATTAGGTCATCTATTCTCTTTATCCCTTTTTCCACCCATCTAGTTACATTTAAGTAAGGTATGATGGTGGGTAAGCTTAGAAGTGGTAGAGGGAGTAAAGTGGGTGTAGAATCCCGGAAGGGGGTGATTAGGAGTAATTTCCAGGCCTGAAGAGAAGCTAGTAGGGGACAATGATGCAGTTTGTAGAGAGCTGTGTTGACTAGCAAGAAGGAAGTGATAGAGATTATTTCCCTGCGTTTGGGTTCTTTCAAGTTCTTCCCATCTGGTACTGTTGGCCTGAGGGAACCATGTTTTTAGTTGTGCTGAGATTGAAGCAGTGTAGTATTTTTTAAGTGTCACTAGTCGTTGTAACCAATCTAGAAAATGTCTCACCTTTTTGCCTTGCCATAGGTATCGGTTTACTATCGATTGGGCATTCGCTTCCTATTCCTGTAGTGTGCAGGAATAGGAAGCGTTCTGAATAGGTATAGGAATTGAGGAAGGAGAATTATCCTAAAGGCTGCTAAACGGCCTGACCAGGATAATTTGGCTTTATCTAGATCTTGAAGTTTTGAGCGTAGGTTATCTAGGAATAGGGTATATTTAGCTTTAAGTAGTTTTTTGACTCTTGGTGTTAATATGATGCCTAAGTATTTTATACCTGTATGACTGCAGCCCCCCCTCACACACACCTGTATATTTGGCCGCCCCCTCAAACCTGTATATATGTCAGCCCCCCTCACACCTGTATATATGTCAGCCCCCCTCACACACACCTGTATATATGTCAGCCACCCCACACACACACATCTGTATATATGGAAGCCCCACATACACAAATCTGTACACACACAAGCCTCTGGCCCCTCCCTGTACACAGACAGCCCCCCTCACTTTTCTTCACAGCCCCTACTTGTAACTTCCTACCTGCTCCCAGCTAGTTTTTACAAAGCTGACATGTTGCTGAGAAGCATAGTACAGGCAGATCACTGTCACATGAGGGATGCACATGCACATAGTAGCCAGAGGTGGCACTAAAGAGCTCGATGTCTAGAATCAATGACACAAGAACTGCAGAAATTGTGAGATCATTTCTATACTGCACAGCACAGATCCCCTTCACCCGTCCTGCCTTCTTGTGGCCCAGGCAGGCCCCCTTGGGCCCCGGGGCCCCTTACAGTTGTAACGGCTGTACCCTCCTGATGACGGTCCTACCTGTGTCACTCCATGTGTAGGGATACGTTTCTGCGAACTTCTGTTGTATAGGAGGAGGGACATTTAATACTACAATATAAGATTTAGTCTCATTTACTTTGTAGTAGGAAAGATGATTAAACATTTTTAATGCATAGTGTACCGAGGCCAGGGAGGTTGCCACCTTTGTTAGCATGAGGATGATGTATTTGGCAAACAAGCTGATGGTATGTGATGAGTTGTGGATCCTAAAGCCTGTGATGTGGGGGTGGTTGTGTATGTAACTCGGCAGAGATTCCATTAGAAAAATTGAAGATTAATGGTGAGAGTGGGCTTCCAGTGCGAGTCCCCTTCGTGATGTTAAATGGGGTGGAAAGAATCCCAGAGGTGTAAACCTGGGCTAAATTTTTTGGTATATAAAGCCATAATTGCTGAAAATATCAGGCCTGTAAAGCCAAAGGCGATAATACTCTGGCCAAGTATCCTCAATGGATTTAACCGAAAGCCTTCTCTGCATCTAACGCAAGAAGCAGATGGTGATCTTTGTATTTTTGCATAATGAATGATGTTTATTAGGTGTCTTGTTGCATCTGTAGTCTGGCGTCCTTTGGTGAATCCAGATTGGTCTGAGTGTATAAGCTGGGGGAGAAAATCTATTAATCGCAGAGCTACTAGTTTGGCATATAGTTTTAGGTCATTATTAAGGAGTGATATAGGCCTAAAATTCTGAGGGGTAGATGGTTCTTTCCCTGGCTTGGGTAAGGTTATAATTAATGCTTTTAGCATTTCTGGGGGAAAGAGGAAGAGGCAGCTGCAGCATTATAGGTGTTGACTAAATAGGGTGATAGTACCTATATGAAGGTCTTGTAGAATTCTCCTATATATCTATCTAGTCCTGGGGATTTGTTGAGTGGCAGTGTATCAATTGCTTGGAGTACTTCTTGACTATTAAAGGGCAAATTTAGCTGAAGTACTTGTTCTGGGGTTAGCTGGGGAAGGGAAATTTTTTTAAAGAAGTTATTAAGTGATTCAGGAGTGGGTTGGTATGTATTTGGATCTTTCTCTATGTTATATAATGAACCATAGTAGTGGCTGAAGGCATCTACTATATCTTTAGGATGGTAGCATTTGTCCTTGGTAAGTGGGTGTATAATGAATGGGATTTTAGATTTGCACCTGCAGCCTCGGAGGCGTTGGGCAAAAACTTTCCCCGTTCTGGTACCATTGGCATAGTAATTCATTTTTAATCTCCTGGAGGACTTCTCAAAATTGTCCAGATGGAGTAATCTAAGATCAAAGCGGAGTTGTGTTAATTGGCGTGAGGCTGAGGGTGTAGGATTTTGTTTATTTTGAATTTCTAAGCTAAGAATTTAGTCGGTAAGCTCTCGTAAACGCTTTTGTCGCTGCCTCTTCACTCCTGCCCCTAATTTAATAAAGATACCTTTCATAAACAGTTTATGAGCATTCCATAATGTGAAATGATCATCTACAGAATTTTATCTGCAAAATACTCTAATAAATGCTTTTCCAGTATTCTTTTGGTGTTGTCTCGAGAAGTGAGTTAGCTCTCCATATTAGGATAAAGTTAGAGGATAATGAATCCCTAATAGTCAGCACCACCGAGGCACGGTCTGACCATGTGATGGTGTTGATCGAGGTTGAAGTTGTTCTTGTCAGAAGTCATTGGCCCACTAAAAAAAGGTCTATACGTGAGTAGGACCGGTAGGGTGTGGAGAAAAAGGTGAAGTCATTCTCTCCTGCCATGCATCAAATAAGTCATTTTGGTGTATTGAGCCATATAGTGAAGGTCCATCCCGGCTGTGAAGCTGGGTCAAACACAGGAAATTTAAACAGATCAGGGCACAGGTAAACAGGAACAAGCTGAAAGACCACTCAGCAATGTGTATGTGTCATTGCTCTGTTTAAATAGGCTGACTGGTGCCAGTACGTGCACATGCTCACGCGTGGGTCTGCTCGCACCCATGCATGCGCTAGTACATGTTATTCTTTGAGAACACACTGGTGTGCCCACGCCTGTGCGCCAATGTGCGTCTGTTAACTGGATTTGTCTTACATTGCCCCCTCATGGGCAACCTCTGGATGCCCTTCTGTAACCTCTTTTCGGGTTGAGCCTGGAAGAACTATTAATCTCTTGGCATGTAGATTGGATTCTGGTTCCCAAGAGTTGTCTTCAGGTCCGTAGCCTTTCCATTGAATTAAAAACTGGATCACGTTTCTTCTTTTTCTACAATCCACAATTGTCTTAATCTCATATTCCTCGTTACCATCGATTATAGTGGGTGCAGGTGGACCTGACTCATGACTAGGAAAAGGGTCTAACCTTGTGGTTTTTAGTAAGGAAACGTGGAAGACAGGGTGAGTTTTGTAAGTCTCAGGGAGTGAAAGTTCGTAGGATGCTGGATTAATCTGTCTTTTGACAGGAAATGGACCGATATAGCTAGGGCCGAGCTTCTTAAATGGACATGACAATTTTAAGTTGGAAGTGGATAACCAGACCTCGTCTCCTACTTGAAGTTTTAGGTCTCCTCTTCTTTTCCTGTCAAATAATATTTTGTTGTCTTGTGCTTTAGAAAAGGCATCTTGAAATACTTTTTTGTTCGATTGAAGAGCACTTATGCCACGTACACACGGTCGGACTTTTCGTCTACAAAAGTCCAACGGACGCTGACGGACTAAAGCTGGCTGGTAATCCGATCGTGTGTGGGCTTCTCCGGACTTTCAACGGACTTTTTCAGCCTCAAATCCGACGGACTTTAGATTTGAAACATGCTTCAAATCTTTCCGACGGACTCGAGTCCGGTCGAAAAATCCGCTCGTCTGTATGCTAGTCTGACGGACAAAAACCCACGCTAGGGCAGCTATTGGCTACTGGCTATCAACTTCCTTATTTTAGTCCGGTGTACGTCATCACGTAAGAATTCGACGGACTTTTGTGTGATCGTGTGTAGGCAATTCTGTTCGTTAGAAAGTCCGCCGCAAGTCCGTCGAAAGTCCGTCGAAAGTCTGTCGGACAGGCTGTCGGACTTTTGTAGCTGAAAAGTCCGACCGTGTGTACGCCCCATTATCCTTTCTTGGACTGCAGGAACCAAGGAATCAGGTAAGATGTCAGGTAGGAAGGTTGGGAAATACCCATAATTAGCAAAAAATGGGGCTTGTCCTGTAGCCAAGTGAACTGCATCATTGTAAGCAAATTCTTCCAGGGGTAAAAGTGATGCCCAGTCATCCTGGGCAAAGGATAAGAAGCACCGAAGATACTGTTCCAGAGTTTGATTTGGCCATTTGTCTGGGGGTGGAACGCTGATGAGAAATAAGTTTCGATTTTTAACATCCTGCAAAGATCTTTCTAGAATCTGGATGTAAATTGTAGCTCCCGATAGGAGGTGATGCTGCTGGGTACCCCGTGGAGTCTAACCACTTCCTTAATGAAGGTGCAAGCAGTCTCTGTTACTGAAGGGGTCCCCAACATAGGAACAAAATGGGCCATTTTTGTTCATTTGTCTATGATCACAAAGATGGTGGTGAATTTTTCGGAATAGCGGTAGCTCAACAATAAAGTCCATATTGATCATTTCCCAGGGCCTCTTGGGAATGGTTAATGACCTTAACAGACCCCAGGATTTGGTTTTATCATTCTTGTTTTGGGTGTAGACCCCACAGGTACTGACATAATTCTTGCAGTCGGACCTTAGACCTGGCCACCAAATGGACCGTTGCACAACTCCACTGTCTTGGTTAACCCAAAATTTCCCACCAAGGGATGGTCATGACACAGGCTAAGGATCTTGGTTCGCAGACTCGGGGGTACAAACACCTTTTGGTTATGTAGGCATAATCCCTCTTGTTCCTGGAAGCAAACACCAGGTGGTAGAACGTCCCTCGTGGATGCCTGCTTAAGCTGGGTGATTAGGTCTACTTGTAGTAGCAGAAAACTTTGGGCCGGTAGGATTGTGTCTGCTTGGTGAAGTTCTTCCTCTGGGTACATGCACGAAATCAGGCTTGCCATTCTTGGAACCTGGTCTGAAAGTAATGTGGAAGGAGAAACGGGAAAAGAACAGTCCCCACCTGGCCTGCCGAGGTCTTAATCATTTGGCTGTTCTAAGATATTCGAGATTCTTGTGATTGGTAAAGATCAAAATGGGGTGGGCTGCTCCCTCCAGCAAATAACACCATTCTTCTAGGGCTGTCTTTATGGCTAATAATTCTCGGTCTCCCACATCATAATTTCTCTCCGCGGGGCTGAGTTTCCTAGAAAAGAAGGCAATGGGATGTAACAGTGACTTAATTCCCTGGCGCTGTGACAGGATGGCACCCACGGCATTCTCTGAAGCATCCACCTCGAGAACATATGGTGATGCAGGACCTGGGTGCTGGGTGACAGGAGAGATAGTGGGGGAGAATTTTTTAATAAACTTGCAATAGAAGTTGGCAAATCCAATGAACCTCTGTGTGCTCTTCCTGTCTGCAGGAGTGGGCCATTCGAGGATGGATTTGACCTTTTGGGGATCCATGGAGATGCCTGAATTGGAAATGATAAATCCCAAATATTGGATAGTTTCCTTTTCAAATTCGCACTTCTCGGCCTTTGCATATAGTCCATGGTCTCTTAATCGGCCGAGAATCTTTTTCACATGTTCACGGTGTGCTGAGAGGGAATTAGAAAAGATAAGGATGTCGTCTAAGTATACGATCAGGAATAGGTGAAGGAAGTCTCTGAAAATATTGTTAACAGAATGTTGGAATGTTGCTAGAGCATTGCACAACCCAAAGGGCATAACAAGATATTCATAATGTCCGAATCTAGTGCGGAAGGCCATCTTCCATTTATCCCCTTTGCGGATTTGTACCAGGTTATATGTGCCTCATAAATCAAATTTCGTGAACACAGTAGATGTTTTGAAATGTTGGAATAGTTCTGAAACCAGGGGCAAAGGATATCTGTTCTTGATTGTGACTTTATTTAACTCCTGGTAATCAACGCAGGGGCACAGGGTATGGTCCTTTTTCTCTACAAAGAAGATTTCAGCGCCCGCAGGGGACATAGAAGGCCAGATGAAGCCCTTCTCCAAGTTTTCATCAATGTACTGACGTATTACCTTAAGTCCCAGTTCGGAGAGGGAAAAGATGTGCCTAAAAGGAATTTCAGAGCCAGGCAAAAGTTCAATTGGGTAGTCATACGGGTGATGAGCTGGTAGGATTTCTGCCATCTGTTTATCAAAGACCTCCAGGAATTCATGATAAGCTTCATGTATGAGCTGTGACACAGGAGAGTCAGTATGTATGCCCAGAAGGGATGCAGGTCTCATGGGAATGGGGTGAAGGCTAGACTACTGATAGTAGGTGGATAAGAAGGTAATTTCTCCTGATTCCCAGTTTATCTGCGGGTTGTGGGCTTGCAACCAGGGGATGCCCAGGATAACTGGAAACAGAGGAGATGGGATAATGTCCAAACGTAAATATTCCCAATGACCGGTATCAGATACAGCCAGTAGTGGGCAAGTCTCATGCGTTATAGGCCTAGACCTGAGACGGGATCCATCAGCCAGATGGATGGATAACTGGTGTGTCTTTGCTTGCAAAGGGATTTGATGATGATGGGCAAAGTCCTTTTCCATGAAGCAGCTGCAGGCTATACCATAGTATATACGCAAGCCCTTTTGGCGTCTTCACAACTTTTCTTCACTAGAGAGCGGAGAACGAAAAAGTCCTAGTTGCATGGGTCATGCCCGCAGATTCATAGGTATAGTGGTGATGCCAGCCTTCTCTGTTCTCCTTTCTCTGAATTTACAGTCAAGCTGGATAGCAAGACTATCAAGGGAACTCGGAACCCCCACTCGAGCAAGTTCGTCTTTGAGCCCTTCAGACAGACCAAGTCGGAATTGATGCCATAAGGCTGCATCGTTCCAACCATGACTGTGATTCTCCAAGAAGCAGGGATATGGCAAAACCCACCTTGGTGGTTTCAAGCAAGAAGGTTCTTGGCTGCAGGGCAAAGTAAAGTTCACATGAGTTTTGAAATGCACGGAACTTGTGACGATCACCTGAAAATCGCTGTGGTGCAGGAACTCGGGGTTCTGGTTGCGTCATAATACCTGTAGATGCAAAGACAGTCTGTTCAGACGTGGGGTAGCCAGGCGCTGTAGCAGGTGCAGGAGTTGCTGAGGTAGAGGCAGAGGTTTGGATGAGACCTTCCAGCTCCAGGTAGCTGTCTTGCAGGGTGCTGACTGGCTGGGTAAGAGAGGAAAGTTGCAGACACATGTGCGGCAGCTCCTAAGCTGGCTGCTGGCTATTAGAGCTCCGCTCCACCACGGCCCAGTAATCGCCACTGGAGCCTTTTGAGTGGTCCCCCGAACACCAAACCGGGACACACAAGCAGGGGAGACACCCGGGATCCCGTAGCTGAAAACGGCGCAAGTCAGGAGGAACCTCACGAGCCAGATGACCGCGGCGGCCTTCCCGGTCAGCTATGCCAAGATGGTGGCGGCTCCACGAAGCCCTCACAGCATCACAGCATAGGGGAAGCAGAAGATTCCATCGCAGACCAGGACTCACTGTCACCACATTCACCAGGTACAGACTTTCCACCTTTGCCCCTGGCCACTTCTCCCTCATCCACGGAGTCCCTGCTGGGCAGAATGGGTTCCGGCCTCCCCACTACACCTATGATGGACCCGCACACAGGCCTGTTACTGTCTGTGACAGAAGCTAACACTACCACCCCTGAACCCTCTGATTTCCCCTCCATGATGGATGCTTTCTCCCAGCTTCTTTCCAAGAGCTTGGCCCTGAATGCAGCCCAAAATACCTCATCCATTCATGCTGATCTGTAGCAGATAGGGCTGAGAATGGACACAATTGAAAAGACCAAGCAGTGTCACGTATTAACCAAAACTCAGAAAGGATACAAGACATGCAAGATCAGCTTGAAACAGCTTTTGCAAAGATCGATGAACTCGAAAATAGATCGAGACGTTATAACTTTCGAATCCGCTGGCTCCCCAAATCTGAAAAGGATGTACATGCATCATGGAAAACCTGCTGAGGAACCTTATACCAGACATCACAGAGCACTGCCTGGAGCTTGACAGAGCTCACAGAGCCCTGCAACCCTCTCAATCAGATGGTCTCCCAAGAGACATAATTGTGAAACCCCATTTCTACTCCGTTAAGGAGGAGGTGATGAGGAGGTCCAGGGGATCAGATAACCTCAAATTGCTTGGACACAGGATCCAGATTTTTGAAGAACTATCACCATATACGGTTCAAAAAAGATGCTCTCTCAAACCGTTACTCCAACTTCTGATTGAAAAAAAGATCACATATCATTGGTCATTTCCCCTGCGACTGAATTTCTCCTACAGAAATAAAAGTTACGGCTTCCCATTTGCAGAGGGAGAATGTCTGCTGCTTCAATTGGGCTTGATTACACAGGATCCATCCCCCCCAGACCAGCAGGAGCTCCACTTCATCTACAAAGAGGCCCTCGCCGGTGAGTCCGCTGCAACCTACCTGGCTGAAACAAAGCTCCAAACGCTCTAAAGAAAATCTCCCGCCATGATGTGCTGGCCCCTCCAAGGATCAGGGCCCTGATCTGGAACTCTTCTTATGTCAACTCCCAGTCCTCAGGGACCTTTCTGGGTTCCCCAATTGTCTCTCCTTCCATGATCCCCCCATAATGGAACTGACACCTTTACTTCATGGACTCAATCGTAATCCAGCTCCCTGATGTATCAGGACAGGCAGCAGCAATTCATATGAGTGTTCAGGACTGAAACAGGGGCAGGGGGGTTCTTACTTTCTAATTAGTCCTGGATCACTATTCGAAGGATGATAACTTTATTAGGCTACCATCAATGGTCTGTTCTTATCCCCATAGATGGTCTTTTAACATGTGTCCCTTGTGGGTAACCTTTAGGGCACCAGAATGCTTAAAGTTTACTGTATAAGCTTGCCCCTTTATACAGTCTTTACTACGCTGCTGATATGGCTTGCTGTCTTGGCAGTGCAGTGGAATCTCTCATCACACAACGGGAGAATATAGCCTATAATGTGTCTTAGATTATAGATCTATCACCGTATTGTGTCTGCCTGCCCCCTGGGCCCCTAGGTGGGAGGATGGGGACCCTGGGTGGGGGTGGGAGGCTCTTGGTTAGTTATTTGTTTCTAAGTTGATATTCTAGTTGGGATGTTCTGTTTTTGGGATTTATTAGACTGCTTTATTGTCTTCAGTTGCCTTAAATTATAGGTGGCGGGGCCGTGGTGGACCCAGTGCACCTCCAGTGGGAACTGGGAGCACCGATAGTGCATTTGGTTTCTTACCCGGCTGTCCTACTATAAGGGAGCTGGTCCTCTCAGGTTTAGGGGTAAGGTTTGGCTAGTCCATCCTGCCCCGGGGTTTGGGGGGGGGTCTGGGGACCCCTGCGTTATCACTTTTTGTTTTTGTTACATGCAGGAATGTATAATGGAACAGGTCTCTGTAACTTCCCTGTCTTCTCTCCTATTCTTTCTCACCACTCTCCTCTCCTTCTCTCCTACTACTCATCTGAGTGCTCCCAGGCTCCATGTTCGCCTCTGGCCTCTCCTTTCAGGTCTCGTGTCTACGGCAAGCACACCCCTCGGGACCCTCGGGGGATCTCTTTTCATATCGGCTAGGTAAGACTTGTGACATAAGCATAGCTTCACACCTCCCATATCATGTCTGACCCTCACAATGTCTCTCCCACCCTCAAAATTATATCACATAATACCCAGGGACTTAACTCCCCCATCAAACGGAGAAAGTTATTCCAACTTTACCAGTCCATGCACGCAGATATTCTCTTTCTTCAAGAGACTCACTTCCCCATAACCTATCAAACCACATTTCTCCATCGGCACTTCCCCCAATTTTTTTTTATCCTCAGCGATCAACAAAACAAAAGATGTAGCCATTTGCTTTGCTAAACATAATAATCTCTCCCAACCAGAGACTGTGGATCCTCTGGTACGTTACATTTTAGTCTCGGGGAACATTGACGGTGAATTATACACCTTTGTCTCCTACTACTCCCCTAACAAGAGTCAGAAAGGTTTTTTTGACTCGTTGCTACATAAACTTCAACCACACCTTAAGAGTACAACCTTTTTTGGTGGGGATTCTAACATAGCTTTTGATTTTTCCCTGGATAAGTCTGGAACCGGGATATCGAAACCCAAGCGCCCTTCCATACAAAGCGTTAAAATAGTGAAACTACTAAATGATGCAGGATTGATTGACGTCTGGAGGGAAACTAACCCTCATTCTAAAGACTACATGCATTTCTCGGCACCCCATAACTCCTATGCCAGGATAGACCACATCTTCACACGCACCACTACAATCCCTTTACTTGTGAAATCCAAGATTGTAGATACCCCCTTATCGGACCACTCAATGGTCACTCTGACCACCCAAAGACCCTCGGGTCATAGAGACCCCCCTCCCTGGCGCCTGCAGGAATCCATTCTTAGTGATCCAAAACAGTGCATCATCATAGAAGAGTCTATTAAGGAGTACTTTAACATCAATACTACGACTGACGTATCCCTGGCAACCGTATGGGCTGCACATAAACTGGTGATCAGGGGCAAACTAATTCAATTAACAACCAAACTTAGAGCGGAACACAAAGCAGACACAATTAAACTAACTGCAGACTTTTGATCCCTTGCAAAAGCACACAAGCTAAACCCCACCCCAGAATCCCTAGCTAAATTAGACAAGGCCCGGGCCCTTCTCAACCTGACCTTAACGACAGCTGCTGAGAAGTACCTGAGGTGGACGGGGGTGAAATTCTATTCTCAGAAGGATAGGATCAGATCAAAACTAGCGGTCAAACTTAGTCCCAGGCCTCGCTCCCTGGCATTCCCGAAAATTAGGCTACACTCGGGAGACCTGAGCCAAAATCCTTCCAAGATTATGGAAGCTTTCCTTCAGTTCTATTCCGAACTCTACAAATCAGGTTCTGGACACAATCAAATCTTTGAAAGTCGGTTCCTCCCTTGGACCGGATGGGTTTTCTGCCGGGTAACAAGGGGGGTGGGTGCTGCGCTATCCAAAAAAGTGGCTGCTACAAATAATACAAGTAGAGGGCTGCTGAGAAATGGTGCAAGCCACTATAGGTGGATCTCAACTTAATAACGTGCTATTACCCAATTAAGAAGTGAACGCATAAATTATGTATAAAAAATCTTACAATAATTATACACTGAAAAATTCAATAGGTGTACTTTTGTGCAAATATAAATATAAATAGATGCATGTGCCAAATCCAACAAAAACATTTAACAAGACTAAAATAATGCAAAGAAATTAGCAATGAATTTAAAATATGCAAAAACACAGAATCAATGTGCAACCACAATATTGTAAAAAGCTTCCTGTGCGGACATGCAAAAAATGCATAGAAAGTGCATAGTGATTTGCGACATAAATACTTCAATAAAATCACACAGTGTCACAACAGTAAATGGTCCAATATGGTCTAGTAGCAGGGAAGGTCCGGATAACATGCAACTGTGTGCATACGTGAAAAAGCACAAAATGCAATATGATAATGTCCTCTAAAATGGATTATAAAAAGTCCAATGTGCTCAAACCAAATGAAGTGAAGTGCCTGGAATAAAATAAATCTGTGTCCTCTTCGTGCATAAATCACACTAAAGTAAGCAGTGGCCCCTTACCTAGCGGTAATAGGCAAACCGCAAAGAAGTAAATACAGGTGGCTGTGGTCTTTACTTGGGGTCCTGGACCAGCGCGGGTCCTGCCTCTGCCTCCATGCCTCAAATGGTGGTCTTGTGTGCTTCACAGACAAGGGCTATAAAATGCTAATCTTTGGAAAAATATTCAGAACTGGATTGGGACAAGTTGGATACAGCAGTCTCGCCGTTGCTGTACTTCTTGGAAAGCTTCAGAGGCTCCCTGAACAATCCATTCAATTTGTATCAATTGAATGAATTGTGCAATCTGTACAATCTGATTGTGCAATCACCTTTAGGTCTCCCTTCAGCTATGTGGTACAAGAGTCTGTCTTAATTGATACAAATTGAATGCACTTTGCACTATGCACTTTCTATGCATTTTTTGCACGTACACACAGGAAGCTTTTTACAATATTGTGGTTGCACACTGATTCTGTGTTTTTGCATATTTTAAATTCATTGCTAATTTCTTTGCATTATTTTAGTCTTGCATTATTTTAGTCTTGTGAAGTGTTTTTGTTGGATTTGGCACATGCATCTATTTATATTTATATTTGCACAAGAGTACACCTATTGAATTTTTAAGTGTATATTTATTGTAAGATTTTGCACATAATTTATGCGTTCACTTCTTAATTGGGTAATAGCACGTTATTAAGTTGAGATCCACCTATAGTGGCTTGCTCCACTTCTCAGCAGCCCTCTACTTATATTATTTGTAGCAGCCACTTTTTTGGCTAGCGCAGCACCCACCCCCCTTGTTTCTCTTCATTTTTTGGGTTCCGTTTGACCCCATTTGGTGCGTGCAGCTGTTCATAGTTTTATTTTTATATTATTTTTTATTCTTTTATTTCTCCATCACGGTAGCGCAGGAATAATTCACACTACATTTCTACCGGGTACTATAAAAAATTTGGCCCCACCCTGGCCCCACATCTCACAAAGTTTTTCAACTTTCTGAGGGAAGGCTCCCCTTTGGGGGCAGATTTAAATGCAGCCTATATCTCGGTGATTCCCAAACCAGGGAAAGACACAAGCGAGGTTGGGAATTACCAACCTATATTAACAACGATTAAAATTATGACTAAGATTCTAGCAAATAGGATAGCAAGTTTTATCCCCTCATATATTCATGGTTCAGGTGAGTTTTATCCCTGGAAGTCAAGGCCCTGATCAGATTAGATGGACCATAGACGTCATCTCACGTCTTAAATCGCAATGGGACGGAGGCCCCCCTCAAAAGGGTTTCCTCTTATCGATTGACCTACACAAGGCCTTCGACTCAATAGACTAGGCATACCTGTCTGATATCCTATGGAAATGGAGCTTTGGCCCATACTTCTTAAACCTAATACACTCAATGCACTCCAATCCATCAGCCCAAGTGCGCCTCATGGGCAGATACTCGGCCTCGTTCCCTATAGGAAGGGGTACCAGACAGGGATGCCCACTCTCCCCCTTCTCTTTGCAATGGCCATAGAAACTCTGGCCATAGCAATCAGAACAAATCCTGATATTAAGGGGGTGACCTGCAGGGACCAGGAACACAAATGTGCACTATACGCGGATGACCTCATACTGTATATAACTTCTCCCCTAATATCCACTCCAGGCATATACAGAATGCTGAGCTCATTCAGCGAAATCTCAGGTCTGAAGGTCAACATGAATAAATCAACTGCTTTAAATATCACGATTCCTCCTGACCTACTCTCACAGCTTACTAGCAACTTTGAATTTTCCTAGGCCCCCACGGCTATTCCCTACCTAGGGATCAATATAACCCCGGATATAAATAACCTCTTTAAAGCTAATTATCCCCCCATGATTATAAAATGTAGGGGAGAGCTTGAAAAGTGGTCTAGATGTGGTCTGTCCTGGCTGGGCAGGGTACATGCAGTGAAGATGACTCTCCTCCCCGTCTCTTGTACCTGTTCCACTCTCTACCAATCCCTGTTGCGAAGAGTTTCCTCAGTGAATTTCAGTCAGAGATAATATGCTTTGTCTGGGGCAACAAGGGTTATAGGTGCCCATCCAGAATACTACTTCTCCTAAAGTCCCAGGGTGGAATGGGCTTGCCAGACCTATGGGGATACTACCAGGCGGCTCAATTCTCACAAATTTCAATGATCTTTTCCAAGGGGCCAAAGCCTGAATGGCTCTCCATGGAAAGGAGGACTACCCCCCTCAACACCATCGATTTCCTTATGTGGTGCGATCCCAAACATACACCGGCCATAATGGCTCTTATCCCATCTCACTCCATTTCTTTAAGCATTAAACTATTCACACACACCTCCCTGACCTCCCTCCTAAGACCATTGTCTCATATCTTTCATAATGATAACTTCCCCCTGAATTAAATATCCAGGCGTTCAGATGGTGGACAGACAAAGGTCTCTACCGGATAGGACACTTCCTTACCCCAGCGGGCCCTCATACCTTATCCTACTGTAAGCGTAAATTAGATATGCCTGAATCAGAACAGTTCAGATTTACACAAATCTCCCATTTCTTACATTCCATCTGGACCACCAAACCGGAACCTCACTCATTAACCTCCTACAAGCATTGGTGCTCCAATATTTTCGGATTAGAAAGGAGGTATTTCCTTGATATATATGGCTCTCCTGATGAATCTAGACAAGCTGTCTTATGCTAAGACCTGGGAGGAGGACACGGGCAGAACGTGGACAACAACGGACTGATTCCGATCTTGGATACGCTCCTACAGAGGTATTTGTAATATTTCACTTATAGAAGCCAGTCTAAAGATTCTGACCAGGTGGTATTATGTTCCCTCCAGACTGGCATTGATTTACCCTGGGACATCTCCACTATGCTTTAGAGGTTGTGAGCTTGAGGGCACAATGCTACATATTTGGTGGACCTGCCCCCGCATTAGAACCTTTTGGCGGAAAATCTTCCGTATAATTAGTAATCTAACAAACGAATCAGTCGCTCCCAACCCCCACATAGCCTTGCTTAACCACACCATCCCTAATTTATCTAAACACCTACAGGCCCTTGCCTTCTTTATTTTGTTGGGAGCAAAAATCACTATAGCTAAGGCCTGGAAGAGGCCCATAGTATTCTTCCAGTGTTGTAGGAGGAAATTGGATTGGATTATGTCTCAGGAGCAAATAGTAGTGAATCTGAATGACAAAATTGGGGAGTTTAACGCTATCTGGGAACCTTGGGCCACGTTCTGTAACATAACGTTCCTCCCAGGTTTGGAGTCTGGAAATGGAATTGCTCCTACTCCCCCTTGAACAACACCCTGTCCTTCTCTTCTTTTTTCCTTCCATTTCACACGTTTCTTCTTTCTCTTTCCTGGGACTACCTAGTCTCTTCTACTCATCTAATGCATTATGACCTGTAGTTCCTCCCATGGGGAAAATTTTAGAGACTGATGACCGGACTGTCAGCGGGATCTTGTTCTCTCCATTATGCAACTTTCACTCCATCATCTTGGTAGTATTCTAGAAATGGAGTGCTCCGCTTTTATAGCCTTTCCATTTTATTCAGAGCAACCCTGGCTGCGGGAATGGCGGTGGACTCTGGGGGAACCCTATGCACACCTACAGGAAGGTCCCACAGGAGTAGTGTGCATGGAACCTCTCGGGCAGTACGGTGTCCATCTCCCGGAAACAAATTTCCACGTTTAAAGTCACTCCCTCAATGATAGGTTCCCCCTGACAGTTCTGGTCAGACGGTATGAGCTCACTGAATTTGGCTTATCTCTATTTTTCTTGAGCTCCCCTCTAGAATTCTCTTATGCTACTTTATTTGTAATACTGTACTCAGGATACCATTGTTTTGACTCTTGATTGACTGTACAGTCCTTAGTCACGCTTGATTGTTTATACACTGTTAATCTTTTATACTCAATAAAAAGTATTTGAATTTAAGGAATCTTCATTTTGTTGAAGAGCCGTGGCGCACAGGCGCAGGTGGGGACAGTTGACCCGTTTCGGCCTATAGGGCTTTAGTCATAGTCATGGGTTATGGCTGGGGCCTTGTAGGCTGAGACGCATCGACTGTTTTCATCTGCGTTTGTGCGCTGTGGCTTTTCAAAAAAATAAAGACTTTTTTAAGAGCAACAACCGGAGTGTAGATCATCTTTCCTACATTACTCTACTCAGCCAACGACTTCTCTGCTATCTATATGTTGTATGGGTAGTAGCACTGACATTTCTGTTTATACTGAAAAATATTTATGGGTAATATCTCTTAGATAATACACTCTAATGCTTACTAAAAAAAAAAAAAAAAGAGAGGCAGGTTACAGGCATAGTGTCTCCAGAGGCAAAGCCCCTCTCTCAATCTCTGACATTTGGCTGAGTGGTACTGTCATGTACCTGGCGGAGATCAAGCTGTAGAGAGGGATTCTCTTGCACCTCCTGTCCAGTGCCCCTAGTAGAGATGACAGGGAGTGAAGGACACAGAGTGGCACGAGGGCCGATGTAGCAGGTGGCACCGGCTGGTCCTTCGCAGGAACCCAATGGCTGCAGATCACCGGATAGGCACTGAGAACAGGAACTCTGCTTTGCTGGATCAGCAGACAGAAGCGTGGTTAAAACGTAAGCCAGGGGGTTATCAGCAGCCAGGCGGAGCAGGTACCGAAACATGAGGCAGAAGCTAAGACAGGATACAGGCTGGGTTCGGTACACACATGGGCAGCGAGATACAGAAGCATGAAGCAGGAGCAGGGTCAAACACAAGCCAGGGTCACAGGTAGGCAGGTGGAAGTCCAAGGGAAGGTTCAGGTGAAGCTGGGTCAAACACAGGAAACTGAAACAGATCAAGGCACAGGTAAACAAGAACAAGCTGAAAGACCACTCAGCAATGTGTATGTGTCATTGCTCTGTTTAAATAGGCTGACTGGTGCCAGTACGTGCCCTTGCACATGCACGCATGCACCTGATTGCACCCGCACGTGCCCATGCATGTGCCAGTACATGTTATTCTTTGCGCACACACTGGTGTGCCCGCGCCTGTGTGCAAATTTGCGTCTGTTAACCGGACTTCTCTTACAGGGAGTTATGAGCATATATATTGGCAATTGTATAAGTTGTGGAGTTAATATCACAGATTAATATAAGATACTGTCCCTGTGGATCCTTGTGTTCTTCATGGAGCTTGAAGGAGACAGTGTCCCTAATTTCAGTGAGAACACCTTTTTTCTTTGAGTCTGCATTGGCAGAGAAGACATATGGAAAGTTCCTGTTAGAGCATTTGGGAGGTGCTAGGCTGCAAAAATGTGTTTCCTGTGTGCACAGGACATCACATTTAAATTGCATGGCTTCTGTCTACATTGTTTTCCTTTTAGCTGAATGATTGAAGCCTTTTGTATTAATAGAGAGAAATGTCACCCCCATGTGGACAGAGTAGGAATGATAGACTGATATGCAGTTCTGCAGTTAATCTGTCTGTGTGTAGAGTACTCCCTCCAGTGGCCAAAGTTGTAATTGGTCTTGTTGTGTAATTTGTGTAAAGGGCATATATCATTAGTACTCACATAATATAGCTTGTTCAGTACTTTAGGGAGATGAGAGAAATTTTGATGGAGACCTTTGTACTGAAACAACCATCCTGTTGTGGTTTTCCAGGTGTATGATGGTATCTGGTACTCCGGAATGTGATGTTGGTAGCTTACAGGGTTTCTCTGGCAGAGTCTCCAGGGTATTGTTAGTCCCAACAATGGTAGTGTTGGTTGTATAGGGATTCATGTGTGAAATATCTAGGCAATTTTGGCAGGTCAATAAATACTGATTGTGGTGAAAAGGAAAAAAAAAACAATAATGAGAGAAAAAATGAAGAGTGCAGTCTTAACAACAGTTCTCCAGTTTCCTGAAAAGACACAAACATTATGGACTAAAGGTAAAAACCAGATATGGGTAATTTGAACCTGAATGCAGCACACTGCTGCTCAGTTCTCCATTCAGGTTCCATTGGTGGAACATTCCTAGGGAAGTTGGAGTTAGTAGCTGGTTCTGGGATGATCCTTAAGTAAGGATGCCTTTTTCCAGAGAGTCCACGATATAGGTGGTCCCTTCTCTAGTGGTAGCGATTTTTGTTGGATAACCCCACCTGTAATTTATCCTTTGATTCCTAAGAGCTTTAGTAATAGTAGTGAGGCTTTTTCTCTTTTGGAGAGTGTGTTAAAATAGGTCTACATAGAATTGCAGGTTTTGATACTGTGAGGGAATGTGCTCTTTACTACGCATTGCTGTCATTAGTTTTTCTTTAGTGTCGTAAAAATGCAAACGCAGTATTACATTTCTAGGTATCTGGTCAGGGAGATACGTCGGTTTAGGTAGGCAATGAATTAATTCTATAGTGACATCCAGCTCAGTGAGCTCAGGAAGGATTTCTTTGAATAGAGTGACAGTGTAGGCACGCAGACCTCCTTGCTGGAAAGATTCATGAATTCCTCTTATTTTCAATTTATTCCTTCTGGATCTATCTTCCATATCTGCCATTTTTGTTTTAAACCATTCTATCTTATCCTCTATCCCACCCATCATAGGCATCTACCAGGTCATTAACAGTTGATGCAAAATCCCCCCGTCTTAGTTTCAATATGATTCACTCTGGATTTAACGGCCTGTATCTCCTTATTGAATTTCTGCATACAAGACATCATGTCAGCCTGGAGTGAGCTCTGCAATGATAAAAGCATGTCTTTTAAAACAGTGTCTGTTACAGGCTGATTCATGGTAGGCAATTCTTCAATGCTATCTGGTAACTCCCTGGTGTCTTCCCCAGAATCAATGCTAGGACTGGCAGCCGGGCTACATCAAGAGTCACCCACCCTGAATTTAGCCTTGGCAGGGCTAGCAGATTGAGGTGTGTTAGGGTAAGACTGTGGGCTTGTGGGAGATCCACTATTTCTGCTAGTGGATGCAGATTTAGCTGAGAGGGAGTGAGAGTTATGGGCCGTGCTGGATGATGATCCGGCGCCATCTTGCCTACCTCCATATGGCCACTGTGAGAAGAATTCAGTCAGCTTCTGAGGCTTCCTGTTTTCCTTTCTCTTCCTCGACATGGTCTGCAGGCTGGTGGGATGTAGATCGCCACGTTGGTGTAATAAAAAAGCCCCCTGGAAAGCTGTGTTGTGCTGTTGTATGTCCCTGTGAAACAGAGCACTGCTCTCGCGCTGCCATCACAGTCCATGGTTGGGCATGCCCCCCCGACAGATTTTTTTTTGTATGCGGTGATAGCAAACACCATTCATGGTGATAGCAAACAACAGTCTTGAATGCAGTAGATCTGTTTTTGATTTTGACAAACCAAAGTCCCTCACCAGGTTGTTTAATTCTGACTGTGTTATGAAATCTGATCATTGTCACTGTCCATGCCTGGCTGGTGCATTGCAGCATCTTGGTCTGTTTCAACTAAGCTCTATTTCTCTAGTGGCCTCAGTACTGGCATATTGGTAGGTTAGAGTAGTTAACTAATTGATTTCTTCTTTTTTAGTAGGGAAACCATAAACATTTATCAGATAGAAGTAACAATCTGACATATGATCATTGTGTTCTCTATTTCATCAGTAGAGCAAACGGCATCAACTTACAAGTTCCTCTCAGCCAAGCTCTAATATCGACAGCAAATCTTGCACAATAAATGTGAGATGCCCAACCCTTGATTACCAATCTTACAACAAAAGTACAGTTCATACACTTTCTTAACCACTAGACGACCAGCCGCTGCAGTTATACTGCGGCAGGTTGGCTTGCCTGGGCAAATCGCTGTAGATATACGTTGGTCGCTTTAAGACCACCAAGGGGCACCTACGGTGCGACAACAGGGCCGATGCACGTACTCGGCTGCCACAATGTTCGCTGGGCATCCACAATCGCTCCTGAGAGACACAGAATGGAGGTCTGTCAATGTAAACAGACAGATCTCCATTTTGTCAGGTGTGAGGAAACTAGGGATGAGCCGAACACCCCCCTGTTCGGTTCGCACCAGAACATACGAACAGGCAAAAAATTTGTTCGAACACGCGAACACCACTAAAGTCTATGGGACTCAAACATGAATAATCAAAAGTGCTAATTTTAAAGGCTTATATGCAAGTTATTGTCATAAAAAGTGTTTGGGGACCTGGGTCCTGCCCCAGGGGACATGGATCAATGCAAAAAAAAGTTTTAAAAACGGCCATTTTTTCGGAAACAGTGATTTTAATAATGCTTAAAGTAAAAAAAAAAAGTTTGTAATATTCCTTTAAATTTCATACCTGAGGGGTGTCTATAGTATGCCTGTAAAGGGGCGCATGTTTCCCGTGTTTAGAACAGTCTGACAGCAAAATGACATTTCAAAGGAAAAAAAGTCATTTAAAACTACTCGCGGCTATTAATGAATTGTCAGTCCGACAATACACATAAAAGTTCATTGATAAAAATGGCATGGGAATTCCCCACAGGGGAACCCCGAACCAAAATTTAAAAAAAAATGGCGTGGGGTCCCCCTAAATTCCATACCAGGCCCTTCAGGTCTGGTATGGATATTAAGGGGAACCCCGGGCAAAATTTAAAAAAAAAATGGCGTGGGGGTCCCCCTCAAAATCTATACCAGACCCTTCAGGTCTGGTATGGATTTTAAGGGGAACCCTGCAGCAAAATTTTTAAAAAAATGGCGTGGGTTCCCCCCAAAAATCCATACCAGACCCTTATCCAAGCACGCAACCTGGCAGGCCGCAGGAAAAGAGGGTGGGATGAGAGAGTGCCCCCCCCTGAACCGTACCAAGCCACATGCCCTCAACATTGGGAGGGTGCTTTGGGGTAGCCCCCCAAAGCACCTTGTCCCCATGTTGGTGGGGACAAGGGCCTCATCCCCACAACCCTTGCCCGGTGGTTGTGGGGGTCTGCGGGCGAGTGGCTTATCGGAATCTGGAAGCCCCGTTTAACAAAGGGACCCCCAGATCCCGCCCCCCCTGTGTGAAATGATAAGGGGGTACCCCTACCATTTCACAAAAAAACTGTCAAAAATGTTAAAAATGACATGAGACAGTTTTTGACAATTCCTTTATTTAAAGTCTTCTTTTTTCCCATCTTCTTTCTTCTATCTTCCATCTTCTTCTTCTTCTGGTTCTTCTGGTTCTTCTGGTTCTTCCTCCGGTGTTCTCATCCAGTATCTTCCTCTGCGGCGTCTTCTTCCCTTCTTCTTCTCGGGCCGCTCTGCATCCATGATGGGAGGCTCCCGCTGATGGTTCTTAAATAACGTCACATTCCCTGTGACGTCAGAGGGGGCGGGGTCACCCGCTACGTAACCACTGGGTGGCCTCGCCCTCAGCTATACAACAGCTATCATCGAGAAGAAGCATCACTCAGCAGGAGCCTCCCATGGAGGCGCAATTGTGGCTTTTATTTTTTTTGTTCTTCTTCGGTCCGTCAGGTGTGGATTTACATCACTAGACATTTTTATTTTTTTATTTTTTAATAAAGGACTTGTCCCAAGCTGTTACCAATTCACATGGGGGGCCGGGTTCTAGGCATCCTATTGTTAAAGGGGGCTTCCAGATTCCGATAAGCCCCCTGCCCGCAGACCTAAACAACCACCGGGCAAGGGCTGTGGGGATGAGGCCCTTGTCCCCATCAACATGGGGACAAGGTGCTTTGGGGTCAGATCCCAAAGCACCCTCCTCATGTTGAGGGCATCTGGCCTGGTATGGTTCAGGAAGGGGGGCGCTCTCTCATCCCCCCTCTTTTCCTGTGGCCTGCCAGGTTGCGTGCTTAGAAAAGGGTCTGGTATGGATTTTGGGGACCCATACGCCATTTTTTTTTTCATTTTGGCACAGGGTTCCCCTTTAAATCCATATTTCAGGTCTGGTATGGATTTTGGGGGACCCCTATGCCATTTTTAAAAATTTGGCACAGGGTTCCCCTTAATTTCCATACCAGACCTGAAGGGCCTAGTATGGATTTTGGGGGGACCTCCACGCAATTTTTTTTTTTGGTTTGGGGTTCCCCTTAATATTCATACCAGACCCAAAGGGCCTGGTAATGGACTGGGGGAGAACCCATGCCGTTTGTTTAATGCATTTTATCTATATTGCCGAGACCCGACAATTCATTACAGCCGCGATCAGTTATAAATTACTTTTTCCTTTAGAAATGTAATTTTTCTGCGGTACTGTTCTAAAGACAGGAAAACTGCACTACTTTACAGGCATACTATAGACACCCCCCAGGCATGATATTTAAAGGAATATTTAATTTTTATTGTTTCACTTTACATGTTCAGCCAGTCACACCGTTGCAATTTGCAAACTTTACCTCAAGCACATCCAGCGTGGGAAAAACACCAGCCATTTGGGTACCAAATGCTTGACAAGGCATTAATCCTCCCACCACTCAGCCCATTGGCAGGAGCACCTGAAAGCCACACAAATATGACACAATTCTGCTCCTCCTCACTCCTCACCTTTCTGGTCTACCCCCACTATTCCTCATGACTTCACAGCAGACTGACAGGGATGATGGTATCGGACAGGGTGTCCTGGGTCCTTGCAGCATGTCTGCCAGTAGCACACCACCAGCTGTAGACTATAGCAAGCAAATTTATCTGTCCCATCTGCTGCAGCAAAAAAAATACAGTCACTGCCACCCACATGCCCAGAATCTAAACTCAAGCTTGTCAAAGCTGCTGGCTTTACAACTCCTGCCCTTCTGTCTGGTGGGTTCTGCCACGTTCTGTGAATTTGCAGAATGTGCTGTACCACAATGGCAGGTTCCCAGTCAATATTTCTTTTCAGGTAAGAAAAGAAATATTGCAGCTCTTTACCATCAAACAAAACAAATATTCCATCTCTTTACCATCACGTGGAAGGAAATGTTGTGGCATCGTTGGGCAAGGCAGTCAGCCACAAGGTCCACGTTACTGCTGACACACGGTCCAGCAAGCATGATCAGGGACAATATCTTTAGTTCACAGCACACTGGGTTACCCTGCTTGTAACTTGTAAGGATGCAAAACAGAGATCAGTGCTGCAGCCTGTTGTGCCGCCACGTCTCTATATATCTAGTGGTGATAATGCAAGATTTGTCAGCTCTACCCATTTCTGCTCCTCCTCCTCCTCCATGCCCTCCTCTGCTGAATTGTCCTATGAACCACAAGTACCCTTAAGCGTTCAAGGGGCTATTCAATGTGTCAAGCTAAAAGGTGCCATGCAGTGTTTCAGCTGGTGTGTCTAGGGGACAGGAGCCACACCGGAGCAGATATTCTTGCAGCTTTGCATGAGCAGGCCCAGAGGTGGTTCATGCCACACCAGCTGGAGCCAGGAATGGTGGTGTATGATAATGGCACAAACCACCTGTCCGCCCTTAGACAGGGAAAGTTGACACATGTGCCATGCCTAACACATGTCCTCAGTTTGGTATTGCAGCATTTCTTCAATAGGTACCCAGGGTTGGAAGATCTGCTAAAGCAGGCCAGAAGAGTCTGTAGGCATTTCAGGCGGTCATACACAGCCAGTGCTCAGCTGGCTGAAATGAATTCCTGATTTGTGACATGCCTACGAGATGGAACTTGACTTTGGAAATGCTGCAGTGGCTGCACATGCAGCAGAGGGCTGTCAATGAGTAGCTGTGTCAGTATGGCACGACAGGCTCAGGCCAGCTCATTTTTTTCCCATGCCAATGGCTGCTGATAAAGAATGCATGCACTGTATTGTCACCATTTGAGGAGGCTGCAAGGATGGTGAGCCATGACAATGCATGCATCAGTGACACAATCCCTGTTGTTTTCCTCCTGGAGAAGACTCTGCATGGCATTATGGACAGAGCACTGGAGGCAGAGCAGCGGGAGGAAGAGTAGGACTTCCTTTCCTCTCAAGGCCCGCTTTATGCAGACACCATTCTTGCCACACCACAGAACACACAAGAGGAGAGGGAGGAGGGGAAGGATTCTGGCAGTTTTGGAGGCATTGAAGCACAACAAGACATACATCCACCCTTAACAGATGATTTTCCATCCCCAGAACCCTTGGGAGTAGTACATGGCTGGGGGGAGGCAGTTTCAGATACTGTAAAACCTCAGTGACCCAGAGGAGTCTGTTTCTCATGCCTCAGCAAACTTGTGGTGCATGGGCTCTCTCATTCTTCCAAGCCTGCAAAAGGACCCGAGAATATGTGGCATCAAGGAGAAGGATGGCAACCCACCAACTTTCCCCACTTGAGTCTCAGAATTCATCCCCTCCCATCATAGGGAGCAGAAGAAATCTCTTGAGGACACCTTAACACCAAAGGACCAATTTTTCCACACCTGTTTGACAGGTGCATATCATTTAAATTTTAGACAGCAAGACCAACTCTTGCTTTCATCAAGAGTACCTCTATAGGGTTATGGTGTGAAGGCACCACCAACACCTAAAGCCCACTTTTTCCGCACCTGTTACTTCTATCCAAAGTCTGCAAAAGAGACACCAGAATGTATCCAAAAAATCTCTAATTTTGTGCCGAGTGCACAAAATTGTGGCCTCATCATACAGACTGTCTTTCCAAGCCGTTGTTTATACAATAAAGAAAGCTTGAATAGAAAATTAAATTTTTTTGGCTTTATAAATGTCATTATTGCTGCAGCAGGCTCTATACATGGTACAGATGTGCCACATTACAGGCAGATTAAGGAGACCCCCCAGGCACTATATTTAAAGGAATTTTTCATTTTTATTGTTATTTCTAATTTTTATGGTTTCACTTTAAGCATCAGTAAATCACTGCTCATTTAAAATTGAAGTTTTTTACAAACTTTTTTGTCATTGATACATGTCCCTCAGGGCAGTACCCAGACCCCCATAACCATTGTATTCCCAATTACTTGTGTTTAAGCCTTCAAAATAGGCACTTTTGATTTTTCCAGTTTGGATCCCATTAACTTCAATGGGTTTCGTTACTTGGTTCCGGATGTTTGCGATGTTCGAAAGTTCTGCTGCAAACCGAACAGGGGGTCATTCAGCCCATTTCTAAAGTAAGTTATTTTTGTGCACCTATGAAAATATAAACATTGAACAGATCAAACCTTCATTGGGTAGGCTTCAATTTCTGAGGGAGAGAATAAGTAGATTGCGTCCATAAGCAAAAAAATGTTTTCCTTTTTCACAGACTGAATAAAGAAAAGAAAAATGACAGATTTTCTGCTAAGTTGTAATCCACTTAGATCAGGCTGTTTTTTTCTGAGTGAGAGAGAAAGTAGTATGCAGCTAGAAATAAGCAATTATTTATTATAATTATTATTTATTACAATTTATTTTAGTTTCTTTTTTTTCCAAACATGAATCAAGGTGGTTAACAGATTAGCACCACAGGCTGTTGACCATGCATCTTCCAAATACAGAAAGAAAAGAACATTTTCATGCAGAGCACAGTCATATACATAACAAAATATTTCCATACATTTACAATCACCCTTCAGGGTCCAACAAGATCATTGTGACATTAAACACAATTTTTTATCATGCTGATTATATCAGAACTTGCAAGATGGTGGTTACACGTTTCACAGATATTATTAATATAATAATTATTAAACAGGATTTATATAGCTCTAACAGTTTGCACAGTACTTTACAAAATAAAGGGAGACAGAACAGTTGCAATACAATTTAAGACAATAGGGTTAGGAGGGCCCCTGCTCATGAGAGCTTGCAATCTAAAATGGAGGGGCAAGTGATAAAAAGGTAATAAGGATGGATTCATGGAAAAAGTAAAAGTTCAGTTTTTAGGTATAGGTGGGATAGACCTTCCTGAAGAGATGAGTTTTTAGGGATAACCTAAAGGTGGGCAGAGTAGGAGATAGCCAGACAGATTGAGGTAGTGAGTTCCAGAGAATTGGAAAGATTCTGGAGAAATCCTATAGGTGAGCATGGGAAGTGGAGACATGGGAGAGCAGGGGGTAGTGCAAGCCACTGAAGGGATTGGCAGAAAGAAGTGGTGGACACTGAGCGATTGATAAGGTGAATAAGCAGCAACATTCATGATAGACCAAGGGAGAAAAGCCTGTGTAGGGTTAGGATAATGAGAATGGAATTGCAATAGTTGAGGTGAAAGAAAATAATAATGTTATCATGATAATATGGTCTGTACATGCATAATAAAACATAATATTTACATGCAGTGAGATTTAAAAAAAAATCACAATTTTAACACTATTACCTGGAGTTTACTGTTTTGACAAATTCAAAATAACTCTTCAGATCTTTTTTCCCCCTCTTACATAAAAACATATACCAATAAACAATAACAAATAAAAAAAACTCAGAACAAGAAATTCCCTTTCCCCTTTTCCCTACCTATCCTCTCTCTCTCTCTCTCTCTCTCTCTCTCTCTCTCTCTCTCTCTCTCTCTCTCTCTCTCTCTTCCTCTCTCCTTTCCTTACTGCTTAGTTAAGCTGATACAACTTTAGCTCTTCTTCTCTAATGAGTGTCAGGAATATAGCCCCTGAATTTATATCCACACACCTTAAAGAGTAATTCAACTCTGCTTTTTTTTTGCTTTTTTCTTACCTGCAAAATAAAGGCATGATGTGCTAGTATGCATCACAGGGGATCCACAGTTAGTGTTGATTGGAGAATTGAGCTATTTTCTTTCTTGCAAACCTTCACTTTTGAGATGAGTATGTTCTAAGTCTATGTTTATTGTTACCGTCTAAGCCCGATGTTGCAGAGTTTGAATAAAGCCAAGTTGGTGTTTCAGAAGGGGACAAAAAACAGATACTGGTCTGTGTGGTTAGATTCCATATGGACCCCAATGTCCAAGTCACCCCACTCCTTGATATTTAACATACATGGTAATTTGTTATTCTGTGCTTTTTACCCACTCTGTCCTACTGCTCTGAAAGAATTTTGTTCTACTATCTAGAGTTTTATCTGATTTAATGTTTCCTTACAGGCTCAATAGCCTTTGAAGTTGTCATAGAAGTGAAAAGGGGTGTAACATCATAGGACACCATTGTTTCTTCTGGAGCTAACTTCTATCCACACATCGTATTAAGAAATTATTTTTTTTTTACAAACTCTTTTATTCAAGTAACTTGTTGGTACATGTAAAAAACAGCACATTGAAATGGATACACTGAAAAAGAGTGTTCAAGTTACAAAGCAAAGTTACACCTTAATATTTGCAATAAAATGAAGAGGTTCATAAAATCATAGCGGTGAAAATCACACAATAATGCGACATGAGCAAAAAGAGATAGCAATCACTATACATATAAGATGACAATGATGGGATGAGCTTTAAATGGTTAGTCAGGTGTAAATTATTAACACTGACAAATCTAGTTGTCTGTGATCTAGAAAAAAATCATCAGCATGTTTAAACCAAGGATCCCATTTAGTTTTATAGAAATTCATAGAGTTGTATAAAGTTTGGAATATTTTTTTCCATAAGACCAATTGAGTTCACTCTCACCTTCAATTGAGGAGGAACTAAAGCAGACTTCCAATTATTGTCTATAAGCCAGTGTATAGCAACACATATGGTATCGATAAGTCTCTTATAGGGGAAACTCTGAAATAGGGGTGAATAGAAGACAATTGGATGAAGTAAGGAAGATAGGATTACCTACTACAGTTGTAGAAAAACTTTCTAATTTACACCAGATATAGGATATTTTCCCACATTCCCAAAAAATATGGGGGAAGGAACCTTGGGAAGGGCACCGACTAAAACATGTGGGAGAGACTGATGGAAAGATAGAGAATAGTGGAATTTTCTATAAATTTTAGAAAAAAAAAAGGGAACATTATTGGTCAACCAGGAAAATTCAAGCAAACTATGAATTCCAGGAAAAAACCTTGAACCTCCTAGAAAGATGCTTGAGGTGACATTTCCGAGCTCAATGAAAGTTTCTGGTTATATAGTTGCCAAAGCTGTAATTATTGAGAGACCAATTGGTTTAGGGGGCAAGGTCACTATGTGACACTCCCTTGGACCATAATAGACTGAAGAGGAAGTACTGTATGGAGAAATGGAGTCATTTTCGAATTTAACCCATGGGACCTTCAATTTGTAAATATGCCACTGGGCAATTTGTGAAAAGCAGGAGGCAAGGTAATAAAGCTAAAAATAAAGCCTCCCTTATGTTGTAAGAAATTCTTTAACGTTTAAATATGGTATATTGTGTTGCCAACTAAAGGAGATAGGATAGTGTCCATATACTGAGCCATGTCATATAAGACAATCTGTCTTAGTGGGGCACCTTCTTTGTATATCTTAGGAAGGCTGTACAGGCATGGTTTAGCTTCCTCAAGATAGATACGATGGTACAAGTTCAGATCAATGGCTTTTATATTTTCTAGCTGTTGTAAGCAGTTTGTCACCTTTTCCTGTAACAGCTAGTGGGGTCCCTCAGTGGCTCATAAGTGTTGGTATCACTGAGATTTGTCACCTTTGAATGATATTATGATGTTTTCACAACCATGGTGCATCTCCCCTTGTCTGTTAGTAATACTTTAATGCCTACTAAGCAATGTAAGATTACTACTGCTAGTAGAGTCAGGTTGGAAAGGAGTGCTTTGGACAGGACTACTGAGATCAATAGAGTTGTTCAGCCTCTTCTACTAATACAGTATGTGGATGTTATGGTTGGGATATTCTTTAATTCTGATTATATTCACCACAGGATGGCCCATTGTACTGGTCAAGACAATTTTCCTACATCTTAAGGAACGGGGACATTCTTTCAAGGACACTGAGATGCACATATTGAGCAGAGAGGACAATTGACTTGAATGAGGCCATCTATATAAAACTGGAACAACCTTCCCTTAACAGGGGTCTGGGCTTTCAATTCCATCTATCTTTCACTTATAATGTTTTTTTAACCTCCTCACCCTGGTGATTTGGTAATAATCCCCACCTTTAACCGTGTTAATTAAGGAATTACCACCTGTGTAGACTTCCTGACACCAAGGATGACATTTTGTAACTCAGAGTGGTTCCACAACGTTCACAGCCCCCATCCAGTTCTTGGACAAAATATTTACCATTTTTTTCACACAAATAGAGCCTTCTTTGGTGGTATTTAATAACTACTGTTTTTTTTTTTTAGTTTTTTTTTTTTGCTAAATAAATGAATAAAGAACAAAAATTTGGAGGAAAAAATTATTTCATGGTTTGTTATCAATTTTTGGAAACAGGTAATTTTTCTACTTCACTGATGTGCACTGATGAGGCTGCACTGATGGGCATTGATAGACTGCACTGATGGGCACTAATGAGGTGGCACTGATGGGCATTGATGGGCACTGATTGGCAGCACTGATGGACACTGATGAGGCAGAACTGGTGGGAACTAATGAGGCTGCACCAATGGGCACTGATAGTTGCACAGTTCCAGAATATATGGAGGATATTGCCAATAGCTTGGCAGTTTCTCCAGCAGAGAGGTGCAATACTAGGGTTCATTTTGTTTAATCTGTACGGAGTAATGTACCATCTATGTAAGAGCTTTTGTGCATTATCCTAGTGATCTACGCATGCTGATGATTTATGATTGTATTTTATCGCTTCATGCCATTGGGACATAGAAAATTCTTTTTGTAATTCAAATTCCCATTTCATCATGCTGGGGGTTTCGGAGTGTAAGTAGAGGGGGGTGGTGAATTTGTAAAAGAGCGATATTCCCTTACGCTTATTAGAAGTCTTGCTTAAGAGGAAGTCCCACAGAATCTGTGGTATGGCTCACTGTCGTATTGGGTTTTTGCTCTTGTAGTGGTGTATTTGGTATGCTCTATATCTATCTATCGCATTTTGATGAGGTGGAGCAGGTGTGGTGAAGTTGTCTCCTGAGGATTTCCATGGTTGGACTGAGAAGTTTGGGATTAGGTATTCATAGGATGCCAGTGGTATGTTTAGTTTTCTAATTGGGGTGTCTGTTAGGTGTTTATGCACTAAGGAGGACCAGGCATCTATCGTTGCTTGTATAGTTGAGTAAGGTGGGGTGTTTGGTCTGCAATGTATACAGGCTGCTATAGCCAGTGCAGGGAGGTCATGACCTGGTGTTACGGTGCGTTCAATGTCTGACCAGCGGTTATCTGTTTGGCAGGAGAACCAGTATTTCATTTGGTCCAGTATTGCAGCTTTATAGTAAGTCTGTGCATTAGGTAACCCTACTCCCCCTAGATGTTTAGGTTTATAGAGGTGGGCCAATGCTATTCTGGGTTTTTTACCCCCCCATATGTATTTTTTCAGGCATTTCTCTAGTTGTATAAAAAATTTCTGGGGGATTGGTATGGGTAATGATCTGAAATAATATAGGAGTTTTGGTAAGATTTGCATTTGGTATGCAGCTATCCTCCCCAACCAGGTAAGGTGTAGTTTGGTAATTTGATGTAGTTCCTCTTCAATTTTTGTTAATAATGGAGGAAAGTTTTGGGAATAGATTTTGGAGGAAGTGGATGTCAGCTGCACACCAAGATAAGTAATGGAAGGTGGGTCCCAGTTGCAAGGAAAAATATTTTTCAACCTGCTTTTGTTCTCGTTTGATATGTGAAGTGAGAGTGTAAGGCTTTTGGTTGTATTAACTTTATAAAAGGAGATTTGTCCGAATTTATGTAATAGCGTTTTGACAATGGGTAAAGAAGTGGCTGGGTTTGATATAGAGAGGATTATGTCGTCCGCAAACAGTCCTATTTTGTGGCTAACAGAACTGACTTTAATGCCTTCTATTTTGTCATTAGCTCTAATAGATTCTGCTAGTGGTTCTATGACCAAAGAAAAAATAATTGGGGATAATGGGCATCCTTGCCGGGTGCCGTTAGTGCAAAGGGGTCGGATAGCAAGCTAGAGGTGTAGACTCTTGCAGATGGGTCTGAATACAGGGACATAATTGCTGAGTGTATTAGTCCTGAAAGACCAAATTTGAGTAAGGTCCTTGACAGGTATCCCCAATGGACCCTGTCGAAGGCCTTTTCTGCATCTAATGCTAAAAAGATGCTGGGCTGCTTGCTTAATTCTGATATGCGCAGGAGGTCTAGCATCCTCCTCGTCCCATCTGGTGCCTGTCTGCCCTTTACAAAACCTACCTGGTCGAGTCCCATGAGGGAGGGGTTATTTCCATAAGTCTGTTTGCTAAAATTTTTGCATAGATCTTTAAATCGGAGTTTAGTAGGGAAATAGGCCTGAAGTTTTGTGGGTCCGCTTAGTCTTTACCAGGTTTAGGGATAGTGATAATGATAGCTTGGAGCATTTCTTTCGGGAAGGTACCATCAGAGGCTGCTATATTGAATATTTTTACCAATTCAGGGGCAAGGATGGCAGAGAAAGCCTTGTAATATTCAGCGGAGAACCCGTCTGCTCCTGGCGATTTGTGCATGGGTAGAGAATGAATAACGGATTTAACCTCTGTGAGTGTGATGGGCGCATTTATTTTTTGTAGGGAAGTTTTGTCTATTGAGGGAAGGTGAACAGTCTGTAGGAATTCGTCAATCTCTATGTCCGAGGGTTGGTAAGTGTTCGGGTCCGTCTGGAGATTGTATAGGGATTCATAATAGTCCTTAAAGGCATTGGCAATATCTTTGGGATTGTGGTGTAGGGCTTTGGTACTGTGATGTCTGAGATTTTTGAGATTAGAACGTGCCTGTTTTTTTTTAAGCTGGGAGGCTAGGATTTTACCTGCTCTGTTATTTTGGGAGTAGTAGGAGACTTTTAGTTTTTTAAAAAAAGTATCATAGTCCGCTCTAATTTCCTGTCTTACTTCTTCCCGGCAGCTATTGAGGCTTTTGAGTATTTCACTTGAGGAGGTAGCAGGATTCTTGTGTTGCGCTTCCAGATCTGCTATCTTCTCAAGTAGTTTTGTCATGCGCTGCTGTTTCTTTTTCTTTTCCCTAGAGGCTACCTGTATAAGGGCGCCTCTAGCGAATGCTTTGTGTGCACACCAGATGGTCATAGGTGAGCAATCTGCATTATTATTGAATTGAAAAAATTCCGTGATCTTTGCTGCAATTTCATCTCTGATTTTGGGGTGTGATAAAAGAAACGTATTGTTACGCCACAATGGTTTGTGGGAGTGTTTGTTGGCATCCACAATTTCAATAGTCACTGGAGCATGGTCAGACCATGTGATATTGTGGATGTCAGCTTTCTGGACATTTTGCAGAGTATACAGGTCCGTGAGGAAAAAATCTATTCTAGAATAGCTCTTATGTACAGCCGAATAAAATGTGTAATCCCTCTCGGTGGTTCTAAGGCAGCGCCAAGGGTCATAGAGCCTCTCTTCATGGCACAGCGAGTCTAGAGAGGGCCGCCGCTTAGAGGCCATCGAGGACACATCTAATTCTGCGTTCATAATCGAGTTAAAATCACCACATATTATTAAGTTGCCTTTTTGTACCTTTTTAGCCATACTTACAACTTTGCGAATAAATCTTAGAGATCCAACATTAGGTGCATACAAGTTAACTATAGTATATGTGATGTGGTCCAGTTCTGCGACTACGATCAGAAAGCGACCTTGGGGATCTATATGTTCCTGTAAGAGAGAGAAGGTTAGTGTGTCCCTAAATGCAATCATTACTCCATTCTTCTTCGTCGTATTCTTGGCCATAAATACGTGCGGAAACTTGGGATGTGTACATTTCGGGGAGTTGTCACTGGCGAAATGGGTTTCCTGCACACATAGAATATCACATTTCTCTTCTAAGGTTGATTTCCAGAGGGCTCTTCTTTTGTAGGGGCTGTTCAAGCCTCTCACATTGTATGACATCAGTTTAAGATTCATTCTTGTGGAACGTTGCGCAGCAGTGCCATCTAGTGGTAGTTCCAGGAATTGGAGTTGAGATCTTGGATATGGTTATAATGCATGGGGTCTGAGAAAGCAATGTCCTCATAGCTTTGTAAATGAACAGTTTAACTGAACAAACTTGAACTGTTGATAAATGATGAGATGTAGGCCGCATAGATTGCGGATAGTAGGTCACAGGAATCATCTCGTAACTAACGAAGGGGGTTCAACAAGGTTAGGGATGAGCTTCGAGTTCGAGTCGAACTCATGTTCGACTCGAACATTGGCTGTTCGCAAGTTCACCGAACAGCGAACAATTTGGGGTGTTCGCGGCAAATTCGAATGCCGCAGAACACCCTTTAAAAGTCTATGGGAGAAATCAAAAGTGCTAATTTTAAAGGCTAATATGCAAGTTATTGTCATAAAAAGTGTTTGGGGACCTGGGTCCTGCCCCAGGGGACATGGATCAATGCAAAAAAAAGTTTTAAAAACGGCCGTTTTTTCAGGAGCAGTGATTTTAATAATACTTAAAGTCAATCAATAAAAGTGTAATATCCCTTTAAATTTCGTACCTGGGGGGTGTCTATAGTGTGCCTGTAAAGGGGCGCATGTTTCCTGTGTTTAGAACAGTCTGACAGCAAAATGACATTTTGAAGGAAAAAACTCATTTAAAACTACCCGCGGCTATTGCATTGCCGACAATACACATAGAAGTTCATTGATAAAAACGGCATGGGAATTCCCCAAAGGGGAACCCCGAACCAAAATTAAAAAAAAAAAATGACGTGGGGGTCCCCCTAAATTCCATACCAGGCCCTTCAGGTCTGGTATGGATATTAAGGGGAACCCCGGCCAAAATTAAAAAAAAAAAATGACGTGGGGTTCCCCCTAAATTCCATACCAGACCCTTCAGGTCTGGTATGGATTTTAAGGGGAACCCCGCGCCAAAAAAAAAAAAAAAAAACGGCGTGGGGTCCCCCCAAAAATCCATACCAGACCCTTATCCGAGCACGCAACCTGGCAGGCCGCAGGAAAAGAGGGGGGGACAAGAGTGCGGCCCCCCCTCCCTCCTGAACCGTACCAGGCCACATGCCCTCAACATTGGGAGGGTGCTTTGGGGTAGCCCCCCAAAACACCTTGTCCCCATGTTGATGAGGACAAGGGCCTCATCCCCACAACCCTGGCCGGTGGTTGTGGGGGTCTGCGGGCGGGGGGCTTATCGGAATCTGGAAGTCCCCTTTAACAAGGTGACCCCCAGATCCCGGCCCCCCCCTGTGTGAAATGGTAAGGGGGTACATAAGTACCCCTACCATTTCACGAAAAAAGTGTCAAAAATGTTAAAAATGACAAGAGACAGTTTTTGACAATTCCTTTATTTAAATGCTTCTTCTTTCTTCTATCTTGCTTCATCTTCTGGTTCTTCTGGCTCTTCTGGTTCTTCTGGTTCTTCCTCCGGCGTTCTCGTCCAGCATCTCCTCCGCGGCGTCTTCTGTCTTCTTCTCCTCGGGCCGCTCCGCACCCATGGCATGGGGGGGAGGCTCCCGCTCTTCTCTTCTTCTTTTCTTCTTTTCTTCTTTTCTTCTCTTCTTCTCTTCTTCTTCATTTTCTTCTCCGGGCCGCTCCGCAATCCATGCTGGCATGGAGGGAGGCTCCCGCTGTGTGACGGCGCTCCTCGTCTGACAGTTCTTAAATAACGGGGGGCGGGGCCACCCGGTGACCCCGCCCCCCCTCTGACGCACGGTGACTTGACGGGACTTCCCTGTGGCATTCCCCGTGACGTCACAGGGAAGTCCCGTCAAGTCACCGTGCGTCAGAGGGGGGCGGGGTCACCGGGTGGCCCCCCCCCCCCCGTTATTTAAGAACTGTCAGACGAGGAGCGCCGTCACACAGCGGGAGCCTCCCTCCATGCCAGCATGGATTGCGGAGCGGCCCGGAGAAGAAAATGAAGAAGAAGAGAAGAAAAGAAGAAAAGAAGAAAAGAAGAAGAGAAGAAGAGAAGAGCGGAGCCTCCCCCCCATGCCATGGGTGCGGAGCGGCCCGAGGAGAAGAAGACAGAAGACGCCGCGGAGGAGATGCTGGACGAGAACGCCGGAGGAAGAACCAGAAGAACCAGAAGAGCCAGAAGAACCAGAAGATGAAGCAAGATAGAAGAAAGAAGAAGCATTTAAATAAAGGAATTGTCAAAAACTGTCTCTTGTCATTTTTAACATTTTTGACACTTTTTTCGTGAAATGGTAGGGGTACTTATGTACCCCCTTACCATTTCACACAGGGGGGGGGCCGGGATCTGGGGGTCACCTTGTTAAAGGGGGCTTCCAGATTCCGATAAGCCCCCCGCCCGCAGACCCCCACAACCACCGGCCAGGGTTGTGGGGATGAGGCCCTTGTCCTCATCAACATGGGGACAAGGTGTTTTGGGGGGCTACCCCAAAGCACCCTCCCAATGTTGAGGGCATGTGGCCTGGTACGGTTCAGGAGGGAGGGGGGCCGCACTCTCGTCCCCCCCTCTTTTCCTGCGGCCTGCCAGGTTGCGTGCTCGGATAAGGGTCTGGTATGGATTTTTGGGGGGACCCCACGCCGTTTTTTTTTTTTTTTTTGGCGCGGGGTTCCCCTTAAAATCCATACCAGACCTGAAGGGTCTGGTATGGAATTTAGGGGGAACCCCACGTCATTTTTTTTTTTAAATTTTGGCCGGGGTTCCCCTTAATATCCATACCAGACCTGAAGGGCCTGGTATGGAATTTAGGGGGACCCCCACGTCATTTTTTTTTTAAATTTTGGTTCGGGGTTCCCCTTTGGGGAATTCCCATGCCGTTTTTATCAATGAACTTCTATGTGTATTGTCGGCAATGCAATAGCCGCGGGTAGTTTTAAATGAGTTTTTTCCTTCAAAATGTCATTTTGCTGTCAGACTGTTCTAAACACAGGAAACATGCGCCCCTTTACAGGCACACTATAGACACCCCCCAGGTACGAAATTTAAAGGGATATTACACTTTTATTGTTTGACTTTAAGCATTATTAAAATCACTGCTCCTGAAAAAACGGCCGTTTTTAAAACTTTTTTTTGCATTGATCCATGTCCCCTGGGGCAGGACCCAGGTCCCCAAACACTTTTTATGACAATAACTTGCATATAAGCCTTGAAAATTAGCACTTTTGATTATTCATGTTCGTGTCCCATAGACTTTAACGGTGTTCGCATGTTCGAACGAACTTTTTTCCTGTTCGCATGTTCTGGTGCGAACCGAACAGGGGGGTGTTCGGCTCATCCCTAAACAAGGTGAATCCTTGATCAGCCGAACATCGGGTGGTTGATCAGTAAGAACAGCTTCCTAGAAAGCTGCAAATCACCATAACTAGCCAGATGACAGTTATGAGAGGAGAGTGCTCACTAAAAGAAATAGCAGCAAGTAGTATAAACTGAGGCAGGTTGCTACTTGTAGTTAGCTGTACGGTGGTTGTTGCGTCTATTATATTGTGGGTTAGGGTTCTCAGGTACTGCATCTGCGGGAAGCAAGCGCCATTTTCGGAGGAGATCCAGGCCCTTTTCTAACGATCTTATCGCATGCGATTCGTTGTTCATGTCAACCAGGAGTTTAGCAGGGAATCCCCATTTGTAGAGGATCTTATTGTTGTGCAGAATTTTAGTGATAGGCACCAAGTTGTGTCTGGCTGACAGGGTGGCTTGTGACAGATCTGCATAAAGTGCGATACCAGCATATGGGTCAGGGAGAGAGGGATGTTGTCTTGCGAATCGCATGAGTTGATCCTTAATGTGGTAGAAATGGATTCTTGCTATCACATCTCTAGGTGTTTGTTCAGGCAGGAAGGATGATTTTGGCAGTCTGTGTGCCCTGTCAATAGTGATGTCTGCTGGGCTTAGAGAGGGGAGGACAGTCATCATGAGCTTTTGCAGGTAGGTAGTGATCTCTGCGGGTTTGACCATCTCGGGGACCCCCCTAAACTTGATATTGTTCCTTCTGGCCCGATCTTCAATATCCGCCATTTTAAGGCGCATGGCTCTGATTTCATCTTCTACCTCAAAGTGAGCATCGACCAGTTCATTGTGTGCTAGAGTGAACTCCTCCATTTTATTCTCTACATATTCCACTCTATTGCTGACAGCAGATATTTCCCTTTTTGTGTTGCTCATAAACGCTGCCATATCAGATTGAAGAGCTCCCCTCAGGGTTTGCAGCATCTCCTTCATTGTAGTGTCAATAATGGGCTGACCTGAGGTAGGGAATGCATCTAGCTGCTCCGCCTGTGTGGAGGATTCCTCCATTTTATCCCCTGCTGCTCCTGCCTCATCCTCATTCTCCCCTCCTTCCCCAAGCCTCCTTTTTTGCTTAACAGGGCTGCAGAATGGGGAGGATGACAAGGGATTGTCATTACAGTGTGACTCACCCGAGGATGGCTTTGGATTGTTGTGTGGTTGTGCTGTGGAGCCAGATGAACGGCTCTCCTTCCTTTTGTACATCGTGCCCGCTGTGTGCCCCCTGTTCTCCTCTCTCAGATGATGTGCTTTTTGGCTGTTTTTGGTGTGCTGTAAGCCGCTGATTACACCTGGTGTGTCAGAGCTCTCCTCTCACACGTCCATGAGCTCTGGCTGCTGGCTCCGCCCCCCCAATGGGCACTGATAGGTGGCACTGATAGATGGCACTGATGGGCGGCACTGATAGACACTAATAGGCACTGATAGGCAGCACTGATGGGCACTGCTAGGTGGAACTTATGGGCGGTGGTAGGCGGCATCAATGGGCAGTGGTAGGCAGCACTGATAGGTGACACTGATGAGGAGGCACTGATGGGCACTGATTGGCAGCACTAATGGGCACTTATTGGCAGCACTGGTGGGCACTGATTGGCAGCACTGGTGGGCACACATTGGCAGCACCGGTGGGCACTGTTTGGACTGCACTGATAATCAGTGCCCTGATTATTAGTGTAGATGTGCCTTTTAGAGAAGCTGGTTATTGGCTTTCTACTCCTCTCCTCATGTTCTCAGCATGAGGAAAGGAGTGCCAATAAATGGCTTCTACGAACACTTCTATGGACCCTGTGATCACAGAGCATGTTGCCCGCACCCCGCAGGGGGTGTGCCGTGGGCACAATCACAGGAGGCTGTGATATGGTTGGCAAGTGGTTAAATCAGTATTTTTAGCAGAGATGCTAGAGAATAAAATAGAGGCCGCTGAAATTTTCAACATGGTTTTTGCGCAGCAGTAATATATACCCCACTTTTTTGTATACTATGAAAGATGTTGTTAAGCTGAATAAATGGATACCTAACATGTCATGCTTTAAATTGTGCGTGCTTGTGGAATGGCGCCAAACTATGGTACTTAAAAATGTCCAAAATATTTTTTTTTCCTCTCCCACAGTAACTTAGAATAGTGTTTTTGCTGAGTTAAGAATAGCCACAATGGGCTTGAATAGGTAATCAGGAGGATGGGACAAAGGGAATGGGTAAGGAAGTACAATAAAGAAAGGGTAAAACTGGGGAGGCGCAATTCTCCCTAGTTTTTGCCCCTAAAATATCATAAATAGTTTTTTAGAGAGTGATATGTGTGTTATTCCTGATAAAGCTCCCTGTCTGTCTGCCCTGCTCTGCTAGATTGGATGTGTATGACCTTAAACTGGATTGTGGACTATTCCCTGAACTCAGCCTGCCTTATACTAAGACTGGCATTGAACCACTCTGCCTATCTGCCAACCACAAGTACCTGTTTGCTTTGCTCAGCTTGCGCCTGCCCTGGCCTGGTCGCCAGGCACTATAGCATTGTGTATAAGTCCTGGGGGCAACTGATCACGGGTAGGACTGCTTGCCTTATGGGAAAGGGGGCTGCTATAGGTGAAGAATAGGGATGAGCTCAAACATCGGGTGTTCGTCTGTGCACCGAATAGCAAACAATTTGGGCTATTCTCGGCAAATTTGAAAGCCGTGGAACACCCTTTACAAGTCTATGGGAGGTATCAAAATGCTAATTTTAAAGGCTTATATACATGGTATTGTCAGAAAAAGTGTTTGGGGACCTGGGTCCTGCCCCAGGGGAAATGTATCAATGCAAAAAAAGTTTTAAAAATGGCCATTTTTTCGGTAGCAGTGGTTTTATTAATGCTTAAAGTGAAACAATAAAAGTGAAATATTTCTTTAAATTTGGTACCTGGGGGGTGTCTATAGTATGCCTGTAAAGTGGCACACGTTCCCATGTTTAGAACAGTCCCTGCACAAAAGGACATTTGTAAAGGAAAAAAAGTAATTTAAAACTCGTAGCTATATTCGTGGCTGTAATGAATTGTCGTGTCCCTTCAATACAGATAAAATTCATTGAAAAAAATGGCATGGGATCCCCCCAGTCCATTACCAGGCCCTTTGGGTCTGGTATGAATATTAAGAGGAACCCTGAACCAAAATTTTAAAAAAAATTGCGTGGGGTTCTCCCCAAATTCCATATCAGGCCCTTCAGGTCTGGTATGGATATTAAGGGGAACCCTGTGCCAATTTTTTTTTTTTTTTTTTTAAATGGCTTAGGGGTCCACCTCAAAATCGATTTTAAGGGGAACCCTGAACCAAAATTAAAAAAAAAATGGCGTGGGCATTCCCCCAAAAATCCATACCAGACCCTTATCCGAGCACACAACCTGCAGGCCAAAGGAAAAGAGGGGGGACAAGAGAGCGCCCCCCCTCCTGAACCGTACCAGGCCACATCCCCTCAACATGGGGAGGGTGCTTTGGGGTAGCCCCCCAAAGCACCTTGTCCCCATGTTGATGGGGGCAAGGGCCTCATCCCCACAATCCTTGCCCGGTGGTTGTGGGGGTCTGTGGGGGGGCTTATCAGAAACTGGAAGCTTATCGGAATTGGAATGGACTTTAATGGTGTTCGCGTGTTCGAACAAATTTTTTGCCTGTTCACATGTTCTGCTGCGAACCGAACCGGGGGGTGTTCGGCTCATCCCTAGTGAAGAACACTGTAGCCAGCTATAGTGTCTGACTACCTGCGTTGGGGTAGTATGACATTATCACAAGCCTTTAACAAAAAAAATTCTGTTAAGATGGACTCTACACCACAGGCTCTTTTATTTGCTGAGGAAATTTGAAAACTGACACGCCAAGTCCAGGAACTATCTGTGTGTATAAACGCACCTCCAGCAGTAACACAGGAGCCAGAGCCCAAAGTTAACCAGCCTGATTGTTTTTCTGGTGACTCCCATATGTTTTCCAACTTTAAAAATAGTTGTGTGCTATACTTTAAGCTTAAGCCACACTCTTCCAGTTCTGAAGCACAGCATATAAGCCTGATTATTACTACGCTACCCATTTATCCTCTGCAGAAAAGGCTAGAAGAACTCAGGAACTCTGCTTATACTGTGGCAACCACGGCCACTTTGTCAACAGCTGCCCTAGTAAGCCAGGAAACGCCAATAGTCTAGTGCGGAGATAAACAATTTGTTCCTGCACAACTTAGTTCTGCCAAGTTTTCTGATCACCTCTCAGCTTTCATAGATTCTGGTGCTGCTAGCAATTTCATTGATAGGAACCTAGCACACAGTCTACAGATTCCTGTGACTAAGGTGCACCGACCCTTTTCAGTCTTAGCTGTTGATAAATCCCTTGTCCATGGGCCTGATCACCTTTTGCACTGTACCTTTTACTCTGACCATTGGGAAATTTCATAGGGAAACAATCAGCTTCCACTTGATAACATCCCCTGCTTATCCCCTTATCTTTGTGTATCCCTGGCTTAAACTTTATAACCCACACATAGATTGGGCTACAGAGAACATTAGGTCCTGGTCCCAGACCTGCATCCAGAACTGCATTAAGACTGCTGAGCAGTCGCCCATTTGTAACCCTTGTGTGGCCAGTACCAGTCATGTGCCTTTATTGCAGTCCTGTTCGGATCCTGATCATGACAGTTTTTCCAAGTGTGACTCCAGTTTTCATGGTCATTTGCCTTCATATGACTTTGTTAAAGCAAAAAACGCTGAGAAGTTTTTTGAATTCTCTACAGGTCACCTCTCCAGCTAATTGCCACAGCCTGAATCTTTTCCTCCTAGAAGCCAAACTTTTCCGCTGTCTTGCAGCCTTGATCCCTGTTTTGAAACTTCTAAGTTTCGCAATATCTTACCTCCAGCACAAGTAATGGGGGCCTTTTCCCCTGACCTTTTGGACTCAAAGGCTCAGTCTTGAGTTCCGCCCAATCTACCCCCTGGAAATCTGTTTATTCCCCTCCACCTTAAGTTTAAAGTGCTTTCTGAAGTACATGATGCTAAGATGGCCAGGCACCAAGGGATTACTAAATCTTTTTCTCATGTGCTTTGGTGGCCCTCTCTCCTTAAGGATTGTTCCTACGTAAAAGCTTGCAAAACCTATGCTCACTCTAATGCCCCGTACACACGGTCGGACTTTGTTCATTTTCTGCAGTTCAGTTTGTGCTTGTGGGTTTGTATCTGCTCTTCAGTGCGTGCAAGCAAGTTCCGCATGACTTATAGTCATTGTGTTCTTGTTCGTTCGTTACTGTTTTTCAGGTCGCTCTTCACAGGCCTTGCTGTTCTTCAGTGCGTTCTGTCACTTCGTTCTGAGCAGCCGACCATTTTCTAGCCATGTTGCGTATACGTACTCCTCGTAGAGTTCGTGCTGTGCGGGGGCTTGGTGTTCGGGTCCTGACCTTGACACAAGTCCAGTCCATGAACAGGGTGGGGAGGAGTTAATGGACCAAGAATTGGTTGCTTCAGCGTGACCAGTTCTCTCATATGCCTTTGCTCCGTGAGATCCGTGAGAATAATCCTGATGATTTCAGGAACTTTCTCAGGATGATGGATCCCGTATTTCACCGTCTGTTGGCTTTGCTGACCCCCTATATCAGCAGGCAGGATACCTGCATGAGGCAAGCCATCACTCCGGAGCAGAGGCTTGTCGCTACCCTGCGGTACTTGGCGACAGGGAGAAGCCTGCAGGACCTCAAGTTCTCAAGCATCTCCCCCCAGGCTCTGAGTATCATTATCCCAGAGACCTGTTCTGCCATCATCCAGGTCCTGCAGAAGGAGTATATGAAGGTAAGATTTTTATCCTTTAATATCACATTTTATTGTATTGAATGTTTGATAATGTATTGTTTCTTTCCTCATTCCCTAATTACCATGATTGTAATATGCTGTGAATGTCCCCTTTGTCCTCATGCATGCTGGATTTGTCTGTAATTATTTTTTTGTCCTTCATACATATTTGTCTTCAATAACCTCCCCAGCATGCTCTCCTTCCCTATATTCACCTCATGTAGTCACTTAACAATGTATTTTATCAGCTCCATAATAGTGCTTTACCCCAAACACCCCCTAAAATGTTTTTAAATGTGATTTGTGCTTTAAATTCAGGCAGAGTGCCAGAGGCATTATTTTTGTGGTGTCCCCAAATCATTTTTATTAACACTCCCTCCCCCCAACTGCTAAGTCAGCTGATCCCAATTCTCTATCTATCCTCAATCATCTATCTGCTGACTTTGCCAAACCCATACACACTATACCCATCTCTTTAGTGGTCAGATTTATGGATGAATTCCCCAAAGCATGTAGTGCAAGGGCCTGCCTGTATACTTTCAAATGGTACTGTTTCAAGTTTTTGTATCCTATTATTATCTTGACAGGTAATAGCAGAATGTCCAAATGTCCTCAAATGTGTACAGTGTGTATTTATATCTTTGTACTTCCTACCTAACCAGTGGGCTGCCAATAGTGTAACTAAGGAGGGTCTGTTCCAAGTAATACCCATTATTTAGGTATTCATCTCTCAATGAAGTGGAGAGGGTTACCTGTCCAAGATCCCCCCCCCCATAATGTTAGAAATGGCCCATGAGAGGGGGGGAGGGGGAATATGATAGGTGTACCTTATACTTTGGTGTTGTTAAATTCCCCTTAATAAATACTATCTGGAGGTTGGCCAAGAATGTTTGTGTCTAATCTGCTTGCCATGTTTATGTGCAAAAATACTAATTTTTTGTTTTGTTTTCAACAGTTTCCTTCCACGCCACAGGAATGGCAGACTGTGGCCTCCCACTTTGCCCAGTGGTGGGACTTTCCTAGGGGCAATTGATGGGAAACATGTCCACATCGTCCCACCACCCAACTCGGGGTCGTACTATTTCAACTATAAGGGGTTCAATAGTATTGTGATGTTGGCGGTGGTGTCGGCTAATTACGACTTCTTGTATGTGGACGTGGGGAAGAATGGCCGGATATCCGATGGTGGAGTCATCGCCCAGACGAGTTCTACAGGTGTCTCCAGAATGGCAGCTTGGACTTGCCACCTCCAGAGGACAATGTGGAAGGACTCCCATTCGTCTTCGTTGCGGATGAAGCATTTGCACTGGGGGACCATCTTATGCGGCCATTCCCGATGAGGACCCTCACACCGGAACAGAGAGTTTTTAATTACTGGCTGGCCAGAGCCAGAAGAGTGGTGGAGAACACATTTGGAATCATGGCCAGCCGGTTCCGCCTATTTCTGACACCCATCCATATGGCGGAGTATAAACTTAATCATCTAATCCTGGCATGCTGTGTTCTCCATAACTTTTTACGCAAACATTCTGCCAACTATGCTGGCTCAGTTGGGCCTGAGGCTGGAATGATCAATGAACCAACCCTGACAGTGCTTGAAAGTGGCCGTCCTGGCTTGCCCTCCCTGAGTGCCCATGATGTCCGGTTAAGATACCTTGAGTTCTTTGCGGGTAGGGGGGCCATCAATATGCCAGACAATTTGTCAAATAAAAAAAAAAAATCTTTGGTGACATTTCCTGCTTGTGTTTGTTTTACCTGACCCTGACAGAAATGTGGGGAGTCCTGAAAATGGCGTGATTGTGTAACCTTAGACAAAGCACTGTTGGGTGTTATTTACTAAAGGCAAAGACACTTTGCACTACAAGTGCACTTGCAACTGCACTGAAACTGCACTTGTAGTGCAAAGAGGATTTTCCCTTAGGAAATAACCCCCATTTTCACAGAAAACACCAATTACATCACCACCAAAGTGTTGTAGCTTTGACACAATAATCCACAAATTCTTCATTAACAATCATTTTAAAACCTGCACAATCACAGGTGCATTTAGAAAAGGTTTTTAAAACAAACCAACATGTTTGTTGTTTAACAATTTTTGGGGTGGCATTATCACAAATAGAAATGTCCATTTAAGATAAAACTGGCATGTGTAAAACCAACAAGAAAGACACAAATCTTTGAACTTACAAAGTTCACATTTGGTAGAACTTGAAGGCAATATCAGACATGAGTATTTAGAAACTGTGGTTGATATTGCGTTCAGATGGGGTGAAGTCACCCCAGGAAAAGCCACATTTGGAAGATGCACACAAATTTCCCAATGTCAACATGTGCTAGCTGCCATCACGGGGGATCAAGGGACGTGTTTTGGGGGAGAAACCCCTTCCTCTCAGCTACTTTATTATTGAGGAAGGGGTTGCACCCCCAAAACGCCTACATTGATCTCCTGTGATGGCAGATAGCACATGTTGGCACACTGTGTGCATCCTCCAAATTTAGCTTTTAGAAAAATCGCTCAAACATTGTAAAATTTGTCGAACACAAAAGAAGAAAGTGATTTTGAGGGGTTTTAAACTCGCCCCAAAACATCAATGATGTTCTTATTTTTTTGGATAACATCATTGATGTTTTTCTTGAGGTTTTCCAATTCTAAATTACACCCCATGATCTCCCCGATCAGGATCTGTGCACTTTCTGATGTGAAAGGATCAGGATCCACAACATCACGATCACCTAAAAAGAGAGCAAAACAAAACAGGTATGAAAAATATGCCGGCATCCATATCTTACCTGAGCCTGTGGTTGCAGACACTCACCTGTTGTGGTGACAATTTCCACCAAGTCTTCCTCCTCCTGCACTTCTTGGGTTGGGGGTATTTCCCCTTCTTCCAGAGGTGGGGGGTCTGTGGTCTCCTCGGATGAGGGGTGTCCTCCAAGTCTTTTCGCCCCTATGTAAAACAAAAATGGTATACTTAGCACACAGATATTTGATGGCAGAACTATAAAGATGAAACATTGCTTGGAAGTGGGGTACAATTGTCAATTTTAGCAGAGTTCCAAGATGTAGCATTTTCAGTGTCCTTTGTCAAGCTGCAATACTTTACCTGTTTTGTACAAGCTTCACAGATGGAGACCCCACTATAGTATACACTGGAGCACCTGTGTGGATCCCCCTAAGAAAAATGGGGTTCTTGTGTCCCACACTAGTGCTCCAGTGTCCAGATGTGAAAACAGCTGCTGAGTGTCCTCTCCTTACACAGAATCTACTTTGCATTTCATTCTAGTAACAAATCCATCTACACCACCAAATTAGTTTCATACTACAAGTAGGGCGTAAAAAAATGTGGCCAAATGCATATGGTCCAAACAATGGTGTTTTATAGTCCGAAAGAAAAATGTTTGATACGAACGAATAATGTGCCCATGAACATGAAAGTTGCCATTTTAAAATGTACACTTTTAAGAAAAGCACATGGAGCAGCACGAACGTAATAAACATAAAGAATAGGAACACAGGACAACTACTTACTTTTTTGCAGCACTCTCTGGATCTTTCTGTACTGCTCGTGTTCTAGTAATTTCAGGTCCGACCACCGCTTCCTGAGCTGATCTTTCAATCGTGGTACCCTGAAATTCCGGTGCAGACTCTTGACCACTTTCGCCATGATCTTGGCCTTTCTGACATTGGTCCATACTTCCCGTCATAGTCGGCCTTCTTCAGGATGTCGACCATCTCCAACATCTCCCCAAAGGACATATTTGAGGCCTTAAATCGTCTCCTTCTGGATCCAGACATTTCAGGCTCTGGCATTTCCTCCCCCTCCTCCTTGTTGCTGTAATTAGCATGCACCTGCTGTGTATCCGCCATGTGCTCTCCCCCACTGCGCCGAACGAAAAGGGGCGGGGAATAGACTAGAAAGAACGTCAAGGGCGGGCGGAGTTAGACGCATGCGCAGTGTGTATAAAGCGTAACACGCGTGCGTATTACGTACGATCTGTGAGCGGAGGAAGGAGCATCGGAGGCGCCGATCGTGATAACGAAGGTAAGATCTAAACTTGGGCCTATACTGCTTCGAAATTGAAGCCTATATTGTAACAAGATTAGGAGAGTGTGCCCTGACCTTAGGGTTTGTCTCGTGTTGTGTTTTGCAAAGAAAATGGATGGCTTCAATGACCACAACTTCCTCCCCCTGTTCATAGACAAGTACAGGGAGCTGCCCTGTCTGTGGCAGGTAAGACATCCCCATTATAACAATAAACAAAAGAGGCAGGCAGCGCTGGAGAAACTGCTGGAATTGGTGAAGCCGGTGGTCCCCACAGCAACCATCCCCTATTTAAAAAACAAAATTGGTGACCTGAGGAGCACTTATCCTAGGGAGCGCAAGAAGGTCACGGATTCCCAGAGATCCGGAGCTGCAGCAGATGACATTTATGTCCCCAGGCTGTGGTACTATGAGAGACTGCGATTTCTGTCAGACCAGACTGAAGTCAGGGAATCCCTCTCCACTCTTCCTTCCACTCTTCCTTCCACCCCAGCTGAGGCTTCCGATGTCCAACCTGGGCCTTCCAGCCAGGAAGAAATGGAGGAGCCCAGCTGGAGTCAGGTATAGCATTGTTCTACAGATTTCTGGTCAATAAATGAATGATGTTTACTAGATGTTATTATTGATCACTAATTGATGATTGAAAAAAGTGTTTTACATATCAATAGACAGTAGTGGGCACCCAAAATTGGGACAAGAATGAAAAATGCTGGGCTCAGAAGGATAGTCTGTTATATTTGTTAACATTCAATTTGCAACAGTCAGGAGGTGAAAATTGTGTGTGATTGATGAAAAAAATACTAAAACTATGTCCCTTTTTCATACACAGGAAGACCTCAGCCAGGAGGAGGTTGTGGAATGTGGCAGCCAGGAGGAGGTGGGGATTAGTGGCTGCCAGGAGGAGGCGGGGCTAAGTGTCAGCCAAGAGAAGCCTGGGACAAGTCGCAGCCTGACTGAATCGCAGGTTCCTCCCCTCCGCCTTCCATACAAAAGGGCGAGGAAGGCGACTCACATGCAGGATTCTGCTTTCAGGCTCATTCAGGAGGCTTCTGCGTCCCTCTGAGCCTTACCCACTCCTGAAGAGGCCTTTGCCTGCTAGCTGCCACAAAACTGCAGGGCATGCAGGGGGGTCAACGCAAGCTATGTGAGGACCTGTTTTATAAAGTCCTAAGTAAGGGGGTGAGTGGGGAACTAACACCCAAGACTGACGTGATTGAGTTGGACCATCCTCCTCATTCTCCTCCTCCTGCTGCCACAACTCCACCACCAGAGCCACAGCATGGAAGGAGGCGTGGAAAGAAGACCAGAGAGTGATGGCCCTGGGTTCAGTCTGGTCTGACAAAAGATGCAGTCTCTTGTATGACCACAGCCTGGGGACACAGATGTCATCTGCTGCTTTCCGGATCTCTGGGACTTCTGGACCAGACTGCACTCCCTTAGATAAGGACTCCTCAGGCCACCAATTTTGCTTGAAAATAGTTGATGTCTGCCCTGGGGGTCCAAGGCTTCACCCATTTCTGCTGTTTCTCTAGCATTGCCTCCCTCTTTGTTTAGTTGTGAGCCCTTAATAAATGATTTTTTAAGGAAAATTATACTCTCCTATGTGTGTTTTCATTCAAAAAGTACAGTTTGTTGGTGAGGATTCAGGTACATTTCTAAAGTACAATGTGAAATTAACAAGAGACAACAACACCAAACAATCTCCGACAGATTAAATAATATAAGATATCAATGGTGTTGTGGTAACTTGACACACAAAACACACACAAAAATATTCTGGAGTCAAAATAAAAATCCAATAAAACAAAGATCAGCCTTGAAAAAAATACAAACCAAAAATAACTAATCTGCCTTAAAACCAAAAAAACAAAAAAAAAACAAAACCAAAATAATGTTGTCAGATGTGACAAATTAAAATATATTAAGGGAATCCCGTTAAATAATAAAGAAAGAAGTTTGTGAGAAGTGTGTGTGAATATGAGCAGCAAAACTACTTCATTCTTTTCACATTATAAAGAAGAAGAGAGTGCGCTGTATTAAACCATTTTTAACATTGCAACGTGACGAAAGTGCTGTATCCATTGCAAACGCTAAGTTTACCAGACCGAGCTGTTCCGTGTCGGAATTTCTTCTGAGCATGCGTGGCACTTTGTGCGTTGGAACAGGCCACACACGGTCGGAATTGACGCGATTGGATTTTGTTGTCGGAAAATTTTATAGCCTGCTCTCAAACTTTGTGTGTCGGAAAATCCGATGGAAAATGTCTGATGGAGCCCACACACGGTCGGAATTTCCAACAACACGCTCCGATTGGACATTTTCCATCGGAAAATCCGACCGTGTGTACGGGGCATAAGTCTTCTGGATTATTCCTACCTTTGCCTGTCCCTAAACTCCCTTGTACACACATCCAGACTAACTTGTCCTCAAGTTCCGCAGTCGCTACACCTGCCGATGCAATCCAGTCAGTCGCTACACCTGGCAATGTGATCCAGTCAGTTGCTTACACCTGACGACGTGATACAGTCAGTCTCTATACCTGGTGATGCGGTCCAGTCAATCACTACACCTGGCGATGTGGTCCAGTCAGTCGCTACACCTGGTGATGCTCAGTTTGAAGCTGTGGAGCTTGATGTAAGTGGAGCTGGATTAAGTGGGAGTTAAAAACAAGTGTTATGGGGCATACACACGGTCGGACTTTTCGTCTACAAAAGTCCGACAGCCTGTCCGACAGACTTCCGGCGGACTTTCGGCGGACTTGCAGCAGACTTTCTAACGAACGGACTTGCCTACACACGACCACACAAAAGTCCGACGGATTCGTACGTGATGACGTACACCGGACTAAAATAAGGAAGTTCATAGCCAGTAGCCAATAGCTGCCCTAGCGTGGGTTTTTGTCCGTCGGACTAGCACACAGACGAGCGGATTTCGGGGTCCGTCGTAGTTACGACGTAAAGATTTGAAGCATGTTTCAAATCTAAAGTCCGTCGGATTTGAGGCTGAAAAAGTCTGCTGAAAGTCCGGAGAAGCCCACACACAATCGGATTACCAGCCAGCTTTAGTCCGTCGGCGTCCGTTGGACTTTTGTAGACGAAAAGTCCGACCGTGTGTACGCCCCATTAGAGTATACAAGTCTTGCTGTCTGTTGGTGTTTGCTGTCTGTTGGTGTTTGCTGTCTGTTGGTGCTTGCTGTCTGTTGGTGTGTGTTTGCTGTCTGTTGGTGTGTGTTTGCTGTCTGTTGGTGTTTGCTGGGTTGCATTTTGGGGACTTTTCCTTTTAGTTTTTAATTTGCCTTTTGCTGTCACTTTTTAAATAGCTTTTTTTTTTTTTTTCTTTTTTTTTTTTCTTGTTTCATCAGTCTATCAATTAAGGGGTGTGGTTAATTGCTCACAGGTGCCTATTTAACTTGTTGTAGGACTCAGTCTGAGTGTGCTCAGTTTGAAGCTGTGGAGCTTGGTGTAAGTGGAGCTGGATTAAGTGGGAGTTAAAAACAAGTGTTAGAGTATACAAGTCTTGCTGTCTGTTGGTGTTTGCTGTCTGTTGGTGTTTGCTGTCTGTTGGTGTGTGTTTGCTGTCTGTTGGTGTTTGCTGGGTTGCATTTTGGGGACTTTTCCTTTTAGTTTTTAATTTGCCTTTTGCTGTCACTTTTTAAATAGCTTTTTTTTTTTTTTTTCTTGTTTCATCAGTCTATCATTTAAGGGGTGTGGTTAATTGCTCACAGGTGCCTATTTAACTTGTTGTAGGACTCAGTCTGAGTGTGCTCAGTTTGAAGCTGTGGAGCTTGGTGTAAGTGGAGCTGGATTAAGTGGGAGTTAAAAACAAGTGTTAGAGTATACAAGTCTTGCTGTCTGTTGGTGTTTGCTGTCTGTTGGTGTTTGCTGTCTGTTGGTGTGTGTTTGCTGTCTGTTGGTGTGTGTTTGCTGTTTGTTGGTGTTTGCTGGGTTGCATTTTGGGGACTTTTCCTTTTAGTTTTTAATTTGCCTTTTGCTGTCACTTTTTAAATAGCTTTTTTTTTTTTTTTTCTTGTTTCATCAGTCTATCAATTAAGGGGTGTGGTTAATTGCTCACAGGTGCCTATTTAACTTGTTGTAGGACTCAGTCTGAGCGTGCTCAGTTTGAAGCTGTGGAGCTTGGTGTAAGTGGAGCTGGATTAAGTGGGAGTTAAAAACAAGTGTTAGAGTATACAAGTCTTGCTGTCTGTTGGTGTTTGCTGTCTGTTGGTGTTTGCTGTCTGTTGGTGTGTGTTTGCTGTCTGTTGGTGTGTGTTTGCTGTCTGTTGGTGTTTGCTGGGTTGCATTTTGGGGACTTTTCCTTTTAGTTTTTAATTTGCCTTTTGCTGTCACTTTTTAAATAGCTTTTTTTTTTTTTTTTTTTTCTTGTTTCATCAGTCTATCAATTAAGGGGTGTGGTTAATTGCTCACAGGTGCCTATTTAACTTGTTGTAGGACTCAGTCTGAGCGTGCTCAGTTTGAAGCTGTGGAGCTGGATTAAGTGGGAGTTAAAAACAAGAGTTTAAAACAGGAGGTTATAACAGGGGTCATAGTACCTGTGTAGTGTGAGTATCTGAGTGTTGTCTGAGTAGTGTGTGTGGATCGTTAGTACTTGTGTATTGTGTACCTGTGTATTGTCTTGTCGTGTACCTGTGTATTGTCTTGAGTATTAGTGCCAGGAAGCTAGTTGTTAGGTAATTTGGACAGGGTAAAATCCCCAAATCCTCACTAAATTTAATAGGTACGATGCCCGGCGGGTGTGGAGAGGTGACTCTTTGTACATCTTGCTGCATGTATGCGTTCCTTGATCATCCGATCGAGGGCGAATACTGCTGTGCAAAATGTAAGCACATTGTTTCCCTGGAAGCCCAGGTTCTGAATCTGGGGAAGCAACTGTCAGCACTGAGAAGTCCCTCCATACTAAAGGTGAGCCAGGAACGTACACGGCAGGTGCCGGCAGGGGCCAGCACAGAGGCGGGTGGAGACAAAGAGGTGCAGGCACTAGCAAAGAGTAGATGGGTGACAGTCAGGAGGGGTAGAGGGGGAAGTGCCAGGGAGGCCGATCCAGGACTGGAGCATCCCAATAAGTACGCTCCATTGAGTGACATTGGTGTAACCAGTCAGGGACCAGCACTGCTGGAGATGAGGGACTCTCCTAGCTGCCAGGGGAAGAACTCCTCCAGTGAGAGTGGGGGGGCAGCAAAGGGAAAGGAAAGACAGATTCTGGTGGTAGGGGACTCAATTCTTAGAAGGACAGAGAGGGCAATCTGTAACCAAGACCTGAAGCGCCGAACAGTATGTTGTCTACCGGGCGCTCGGGTTCGGCACATCACGGATCTTGTGGACAGATTACTGGGAGGGGCTGGGGAAGACCCGGCTGTCATGGTGCACATTGGCACCAATGACAAAGTCAGAGGCAGATGGAGTGTCCTAAAGAACGATTTTAGGGACTTAGGAGCTAAATTGAGGGAAAGGACCTCCAAGGTAGTGTTCTCAGGAATACTACCGGTACATCGAGCCACACCAGAGAGGCAGAGGGAGATTAGGGAAGTAAACAAGTGGCTGAAGAGCTGGTGTAGTAAGGAGGGGTTTGGGTTCCTGGAGGACTGGGCCGACTTCTCAGTCGGTAACCGGTACTATAGAAGGGACGGACTGCACCTAAATGAGGAGGGTGCAGATCTGCTGGGAATGAAGATGGCCAAAAAGTTAGAGGGGTTTTTAAACTAGGCGATGGGGGGGAGGGTCCAGAGACAGTGATAGCCAGCGCGGAAGATATTCCAGAGGGTAGTATTGGGGGCATTAGTGGTAGGTTAACCAAAGCACAAAAACACAAGGTGAGTATAGTAGCAAGTCCAAGTTGCAATCTTGAAACACCCAATACGAGGACAATATGCGACTGGTCTAAACTATGTGGCATGTTCACCAATGCCAGGAGCCTGGCGGACAAGATGGGTGAACTAGAGATACTGTTGTACAAGGAGGATTTGGATTTTGTGGGAATTTCAGAGACCTGGTTCAACAGCTCTCATGATTGGCTGGCAAACATTCAAGGGTATACCCTATACTGCAAGGATAGAGAGGGTAAAAAAGGGGGAGGGGTATGCCTATATATCAAGAATAATGTACAAGTGAATGTGAGAGATGACATCACTGAGGGGGCTAGGGAGGAGGTGGAATCTTTATGGGTAGAGCTCCAAAGGGATGAAGCTAAGGGGAAAATAATACTGGGAGTATGCTATAGGCCACCTAACCAGAGGGAGGAAGTGGACACGGATCTCCTATCACAAATTGGATTAGCAGCAAGGATGGGAAGTGTTATCATAATGGGGGATTTTAATTATCCAGACGTAGACTGGGCGGAGGGAACCGCACATTCATTTAAGGCTCGCCAGTTCCTTAGTGTCTTGCAGGACAATTTTATGGGTCAGATGGTAGACGCACCAACTAGAAATAAAACATTACTAGATCTACTGATTACCAACAATACAGACCTGATAACAGATGTGGAAATACGGGGCAATTTAGGTAACAGCGATCACAGGTCAATTAGTTTCAGTATAAATCACACAAATAGGAGACATGAAGGGAACACAAAGACACTGAATTTCAAAAGAGCCAACTTCCCTAAACTACAAACCTTGCTAAAAGGCATAAATTGGGATAAAATATTAGGAACAAAGAATACGGAGGAGAGATGGGTTTGCTTTAAGAGCATATTAAATAAGGGCATTAGCCAATGTATCCCATTGGGTAATAAATTTAAAAGAGCGAACAAACATCCTGGATGGCTTAACTCCAATGTAAAAATGCATATAAAAGCAAAGGAGAAGGCCTTCAAAAAATACAAGGTTGAGGGATCATCCACAGCATTCAGAATTTATAAAGAATGCAATAAGAAATGTAAGGGTGCAATTAGGAGGGCTAAGATGGAACATGAAAGACACATAGCGGAGGAGAGCAAAAAAAAATCCCAAGAAATTCTTTAAGTATGTAAACAGTAAAAAAGGGAGGACAGACCATATTGGCCCCATAAAGAATGAGGAAGGACATCTGGTTACAAAGGATGGGGAGATGGCAAAGGTATTGAATTTATTCTTCTCCTCAGTCTTCACGAGTGAATCGGGGGGCTTCAGTAACCAAAACTGCAGTGTTTATCCTCATGACACAACACAGGAAGCAACTACATGGTTAACAGAGGACGGAATTAAAATTAGACTTGAGAAACTTAACATTAATAAATCACCGGGACCAGATGGCTTGCATCCGAGGGTACTTAGGGAACTCAGTCAGGTGATTGCCAGACCGTTGTTCCTAATTTTTACAGACAGTCTATTGACTGGAATGGTACCAGCTGATTGGAGAAAAGCCAATGTAGCACCAATATTTAAAAAGGGCCCAAAAAACATCCCTGGGAATTACAGACCAGTTAGCCTAACATCAATAGTATGTAAACTCTTGGAGGGGATGATAAGGGACTATATACAAGATTTTAGTAATAAGAATGATATCATTAGCAGTAATCAGCATGGATTCATGAAGAATCGTTCTTGCCAAACCAATCTATTAACCTTCTATGAGGAGGTGAGTTGCCATCTAGATAAAGGAAGGCCTGTAGACGTGGTGTATCTGGATTTTGCAAAAGCATTTGACACAGTTCCCCATAAACGTTTACTGTACAAAATAAGGTGCATTGGCATGGACCATAGGGTGAGTACATGGATTGAAAACTGGCTACAAGGGCGTGTTCAGAGGGTGGTGATAAATGGGGAGTACTCAGAATGGTCAGGGGTGGGTAGTGGGGTTCCCCAGGGTTCTGTGCTGGGACCAATCCTATTTAATTTGTTCATAAACGACCTGGAGGATGGGATAAACAGTTCAATCTCTGTATTTGCAGACGATACTAAGCTAAGCAGGGCAATAACTTCTCCGCAGGATGTGGAAATCTTGCAAAAAGACCTGAACAAATTAATGGGGTGGGCGACTACATGGCAAATGAGGTTCAATGTAGAAAAATGTAAAATAATGCATTTGGGTGGCAAAAATATGAATGCAATCTATACACTGGGGGGGGAACCTCTGGGGGAATCTAGGATGGAAAAGGACTTGGGGGTCCTAGTGGATGATAGGCTCAGCAATGGCATGCAATGCCAAGCTGCTGCTAATAAAGCAAACAGAATATTGGCATGCATTAAAAGGGGGATCAACTGCAGAGATAAAACGATAATTCTCCCGCTCTACAAGACTCTGGTCCGCCCGCACCTGGAGTATGCTGTCCAGTTCTGGGCACCAGTCCTCAGGAGGGACGTACTGGAAATGGAGCGAGTACAAAGAAGGGCAACAAAGCTAATAAAGGGTCTGGAGGATCTTAGTTATGAGGAAAGGTTGCGAGCATTGAACTTATTCTCTCTGGAGAAGAGACGCTTGAGAGGGGATATGATTTCAATTTACAAATACTGTACTGGTGACCCCACAATAGGGATAAAACTTTTTCGCAGAAGAGAGTTTAATAAGACTCGTGGCCACTCATTACAATTAGAAGAAAAGAGGTTTAACCTTAAACTACGTAGAGGGTTCTTTACTGTAAGAGCGGCAAGGATGTGGAATTCCCTTCCACAGGCGGTGGTCTCAGCGGGGAGCATTGATAGCTTCAAGAAACTATTAGATAATCACCTGAATGACCGCAATATACAGGGATATGTAATGTAATACTGACACATAATCACACACATAGGTTGGACTTGATGGACTTGTGTCTTTTTTCAACCTCACCTACTATGTAACTATGATGCGGCCCTGTTGGCCTCTGCACCAGTTATTCTGGTCCAGCCCATGCCCATTGAGTCTCCTAATTTTTCTTATTTGGGATTTTCTGTAACCTGGCTGCATCCTACTACTACTACATCCATTTAAATCTGTCTAAGAAGTTCAATCTATCCTTTGGATAGATTGCCTCCTTCAGCCAGGTGGGCCTTTCAACCTTTTTTCAAGCCTCTCTGCATTCTGCTTGTGTTTTAGCTATCCAACTTGACTTCTGTGACATGTCACTTGCTAACCATTCTGACCTTGTGGATCCACTGACCTCTGCCCTGTGTGATGGTCCTGTGCTGGATGTCCAGCTCATCTTTAAGGGTCCAGGGGCCCCTCCTCAGAGTCAGGAGCATCTAGTGCTCCTGCTCCTCATTCCAGCATCTTGGGTTTTGGCTATGGCACTCTCCCTGTCTTTCTGTCCACCTGCAAGTTTATTAATGTGATCAGTCTCTGAGTGGAAACCAAAAACCTGTTGGAAGCCAGCCAAACCCTCACTCGCATGCTTGTGATAGAGAGTGATACATGTGTTATTCCTGATCAAGCCCCCTGTCTGTCTGCCTTTCTCTGCTAGATTGGATTTCCCTGTATATGACCTTGGACCGGATTTTGGACTATTCTTTGAACTCAGCCTGCCTTTTACTAGGACTGTCATTGAACCACTCTGCCTATCTGCCAACCGCAAGTACCGGTTTGCTTTGCTCAGTTCTTGCCTGCCCTGGAGTGGTGACCAGGCACTATAGCATTGTCTATAAGTCCTGGGGCAACCAAGTAAAGGTAGGCCTGCTTGCCTTATGGGAAAGGGAGCTGCTATAGGTAAAGAACACAGTAGCCAGCTATAGTGTCTGACCACCTGCGTTGGGGTAGATATGACACATGGGTAAAGAATGCCCACTATGGGCTAGAATGGGTAATCATGAGGGGGAGGGATAAAGGGGTAGGGTAAGGGAATATAGTAAGGGAGGGTTAGGGTAGAATTGGGGAGACATAATTCTCCCTAGATCCAGCCCCTTAATTATCATATCACATTTTTATGACTTGATTTTGTCACATTGGAGGATGCAATGGGGTGGTGGGGGGCAATGAAAGGGGGGTGAGGGTATAGAGGGTATGGGGATCTTATACCAGTTGGAGAAATCGGGTAGCCTGCTAGATCTGTCCCTGGGGGGAAGATCTGGCAGAGTTTTTGCATTTTTTTTTGCAAGACTCCACCTCTCATGATATCTCTTGCCTCCTCCTGGGGTAAAAAGCTTGTTATACTTGGTAAGTATGATAAGGTTCAGGGAGATACACCTTTTATATATGTAGGTATTGTATTTATGTTTTTTGTCGTGTCTGAGATCTGATTTTTTTTGTATTATAGGATGTATTTTATGATGATGTAATGTGTTCTGCAATACTTTGTTAAATAAATAAAAAGAAATTAAACACAAAAAAATCTCCATAGGTGACATTTTAAAGATTTGTACAGGTTACTAGTTTAGAGTTACAGAGGAGGGCTAGAATTATTGCCCTCATGCAGATGTTTGCGGCTATACCTCACATGTGTGGTGCAAACACCGCTTACATATGTGGGCATGACTTATATATGCGTTCACTTCTGCACCCCAAGTCTCTCCTCTACCCTTAAAAGGAAAAGATCAAAAAAACATTTTTTTTAATCTTTTGCTTTAAGAAAAAAAAAAACGTTTACATGGCTCGAGAACTGAAAGTGATGCCAACGTCATTCTGGTCCACAGGGATGAGTGGTGGCCATCTTGACATCACTCATCTGTATGCAAAAACCCTGCCAACGCCGGATGGTTCATGGGCTGAGCGATCGGTAATGTTAGCCTGGTAACCACCGGGAAGCGGCGGAGGGGGGCACCTCTCCTACCTCTTCTAAAAGCTTTTTATCCAAAAGCTGGCTGCCTAAGAGAAAGAATGATACAGGGGTTATTGCATCTAACTGCAGCCATAACCCTGGTATTTAAAGTGCTTGTAAACCCCATTCATGAAATTTGAACTAAGCACTTATATTTGTAGTGTTTACTTGTCTCTCTCCAAAGCTCTAAGTGTTGTTTCTCTCTCGTGCTTCATTCCTCTGTTATCAGTATGAGTCACTTCTGACAAGTTCTTGGACACATGAGATAACATGAGCTAAAAATTTGTGTTGGGGAGGGTGCTTAGAGGGAGATCATCAGGGAGCTTTTCTATTCAGAATACAGCTCTGCATGTTTCTTCATTCCTATGCCTATGTGGAGGGGGGTGTGTCCATTTCCTCAATCAGCTCTCACACAGTCTCTCCACCCACTCCCATGTACTGTTGAAAGATGAGGAAAGATTTTTAACATGATCTGCACTTTACAAAGGGCGTTGAAAGGGGACGACAGCAGATATACAAGTAAAACTTATGTAGGGGGATTTATTTCATATCTGTGTATCTGAGAATATTCACTACACTAGGTTTATGTGAGGGTTTACAACCACTTTACCATCAAAAACATAACATACATTCCCAGTTAGGTGGCGGGCAAGTGGTTACATCCTGGAAGACTTCCCAGATTTCCATCAAACCCTCTCAATCTTCTGGATCTTGGTGTCATTACCCCAAGTTCCTGTAGTGAAAAAGTTTCAAGAGTTTTTCCTCTAACTTGTTAACCATTCCTAAACAAAATTATTCTTTTGAAATGAAAATTTCTGCCTGGAATTTATATTCTCTGGCATTGTCTTTTTTCACTAAAGAAATTTTCTGTAGACATCAGGGGTGTATGCCTGTATGTTCCCATCGTTCCAGCATGTTTAATTTTGCTTGGGTCTACTACACTATATGGTGTTCACCAGAGTGTTAATCTTAGTTCTAGCCCAAATATTCTGTCCCTACCTGGGGCCATCCTACATCACAGTTGTTGCCTTTTACAACATGACTGTTCTGATGGACAGAAGCATCTCTGGATTTGATACTAAAAGCTAGGATGGCTACTGCCATCAGACCTATCATTGGTCATTGAAGGCATAATTAACTTGGTGGAGTCTCTGGGATTTTTCTCTAGGAGTTTTTGCATGGGACAAATCTTTTTTCCTGCAGCTGGGTCTGGACCAGTTTTTTTTATCTCCACATCTCCATGGTCCAGGTTTCTGATTGCTCTGACTTATTTAGAAGACTGTTGGTCTTTCACTCTGTAATTTAGACCTTTGTAAAGGAGTCTCCTATGTAAATCCTTGTTTGTTCCCCTGTGTCTCTATTGGATCTGAATCTGGCCTTCTCTGCACTTTAAAAGATCACCACCTGAACTGTGAGAGATACTACTCTCTCTACTCTCACCCATCGCCTCTGCTAGCTGAGTGTTTGAACTGATGGCTTATTGTGCAAGAAATTCTTTCTGGTTTTGCATAGGGACAAGGTGGTGTTAAGGTCCAGGACCTTTGTCTTGCCTAAGGTAGCTTCTGTCTTTCACCTCAACCAGGACATTGCTCTCCTGTACATCTGTCCAGCTCCAGTTCACCAAAATACATATATCTCCATTGTTTAAATGTGGCTTGGGCTGTGAGAGTTTGTGAGGGTCTATTTTTCAGCATCTGCTTATTTAGGTTGTCTCCTATCTTTTGTATTATGGCTGTACCTCATAGAATACAATGGCAATTCCATCTGCCATCTTTTGGTGCCTCAGGAAGACAAACTTATGAATGAGATTCACTTTTGTCCCTGCCAAAGCACACTGTACTAGATCTGCGAGTGCTTCTTGTTTTTTTTTTTTTTGGCATCATGCAATTGTCCTAGCTCACAAAGCTATCGCCTGATCTTCTGCTTTTTCTCTTCGGTTTTACCAGTTAGATATTTATGCCAGCATCCTCTGATGCCAGCTTTGGGGTCCTTTAAGGTTTTCTGCTGTGTTAGGATTAGCCTTTGTTTTCACATTTCTCCAAGACAAGGATTTTACAGAATGTATACAACATTCTATCATACATAATTTAATGGGACCAATAACAATTTATTACATACAGGTATCTGGAGGTACTCAAAGTAAAGTAATTCATGCCATGGGTGCACAATTTAAGAATGTTAAGAAATTATGTCTTAAATAACAACAACTTATGTGATCCATTTCTGTTATCTCTAAATCTCTAAAAATCTGATGTGTGCAGCTGCTGTAAATGTCCAGTTTATTGACAGGTTTTTTTTGTCTGTGATGTACTCGGTCGCAAGTTTTTTTTCTGTGGTATAATAGCATTACAAGTTTTAAGAATACTTGATTTGTTGTAGCCGTATTAGTGCAATTGTGACAGAGAAAATTGAGTACTGTCCGTGATACTTTTTTTATTTGCACTAACATACAATTTTTCAGGACAAGCTTTCGGGGTATGTCCCCTTCTTCAAGGTCCAAGCACCTTGAAGAAGGGGACATACCCCGAAAGCTTGTCCTGAAAAATTGTATGTTAGTGCAAATAAAAAGAGTATCACGGACAGTACTCAAGTTTTAAGAACAAATATATACATATATGTATTTTAGCAATCAGATTCCTACAGGCTATACACTTAATTTTAGAGACTTTTTATATACTTTGACTGAAACAAAACTAAATGCATGTCTTGTAATCCGATCTGCCTTGTATATCTGTTACCATGATATGTTGTTCATATCATATTTAAGGAGTTTTCAATGTCAACATTCTTGCTTTATTATGCTGTAGGATCATCAGCATGCTTTTTAATGTCTGATTGACTTCTAGCTAAAACATCAAAAAAGTAATATCTGAGACTAACAGATAAAGAAGCCACCATGATATTAGTTTGATTAAACACGATACATTAAAGTGAATTTTCTAATCCTAAATTGTCACTCATGTAAATCTGCAATATTCCACTATGCCTCCTGGACTTAATAATAGCTCCTAAAGCCCTTAAAATGTCATCGTTACCTATCCATCAAATCAAGGCCAGTTGTGGAACTTCATTTCCTAAAGGCCGTGACATTACATTTCTTACTGTTTGTTCTGCTTCTCAGCACTTTTATTGTTTAATAGACAAGTATTCATGGTAAATAACCATTTTGTAGTAACCTGATCTTCTTCTTAAGATGGCCATAAACATTGAAGGGCAGTCATACATGCTGATGCAATCAAACTGCTTGGAAATGTCTTGTGCAATAGTTTTATTTATAAATATATCCAAATATGCATATTTCTGCAATGCAACATTTGCATTTTTGCATTATTACACTGCATTATTATATTGAATTTTGCATTTTATTGTGCACAAAGCTTAGAAATGTTTATTTTAACATTTGATACATATATAGCTAGTTTCCAATGGTGGTAACAGATGCAATTTAGAAGGCTCCAATATACTGCAATTTGCTGCAGAAAATAATGGCTGGGATTTACATAAGCCATATGATTGTTCAATGTCCTGTCCATTCAGGGCAGTGCTGCCGGGTTTATTACCCATATTGACCAAAGGAGATTTCAGCTGACACACAATGTACAGTATGTGTAAATATACAGTACATAGGTCTTAAAGAAACTGGCATTGATTTGCGAATGGCAAATAGGCTTTTCACTTTGCTAATGAAGTTGCAATTTGCACGGGAATTTATCCCAGAGCTTGGTAAAAGAAAAGAAGCTCTGTTGACTTCCATTATCCAATCATGTGCAACCAAAAATGATATTCTTTTATTTTCTTTGCATGTAATTGGGTATTCTTTGCAAAGTGAAACCCCATTAAGTGTTTAAGCTTATTAAGCTCTGGGGCAAATTACTTTGCAACTTCACTTGCAAAGTAAACAGCCTATTTGCCTTTTCCTAAATCAACCCTGCTGTCTTTTTGCCCATTCAAAACTAAAGGTAACAGAGCAGGGTTTCCAGATGACTTTCCCTGTATGTGTGTTTGAGCATGAAGACACCCGCTGTCTAAGCTCCAATACCAGTCAACGCTGGCCCTCCATTGCTGATTGGCAACTGCTGTCAGGTTGTTCCTCTATCAATTGAGTTCAGTACTGGTTCTAATATAGGTTATCCTCACAATTTAGTTACTTTCCACTTGTTCACTATATGACCTTCATTTTCATCATAATCATGGCACAAACTTTGGTTGTTATCCATTATCTGATACAAATGTGTGAAATCCATGGGTTCTCTAAATCCATCTAAGCTGTATAAAAAAGTGACAACCACCTTGACCTTTAACTGGCCTTTGCACCAAGGTGCACATGGAAGGGCAATGCACATCACAAACAAACAAAAGATTTCCCAGCACATTTAGAAGCCAGCTTGCAAAATAGCCAAACTGGCCCTAATAGTTTACATAAAAACTGAAGGTTTTGTTTGCACACATTTACAAATATATGAGTAAGCTGCAGTGCCCACGCCAAGGGACCTCTGTACATACTGAGGTAAATTTCCAGAGCCTCCATAGTAAGAACACATATAAGAATGGAAAGATTAAGGGCAGGTATGCCTGGAGGGAGCCCACCTCTCCCTTAAGGCAGGGAGACTCACATGATGACCGGCAAGAGCATAATGGCAGCGAAGGCATCCAGTGCATCCCTGTACCCAATTCATCCAAGCCTTTTAGAAGGGGTGGGCTCCCTCCAAGGCTCCCTCCAGGCATACCTGCACTTTATCAGCGGTGATTACAGTGTCAACAGGCTGTGTGTATTGGTGTCGAGAGACTGGGCACCACCAAATGTGAATATATATCATTTTTAAACATATATGGTCATTTTTATTTTATAAATGCTGCACAATAATATCTTTCTCCTTTTAGTGCATATTTATATCTTGAGGGAGAGTTGAAAGTTACACTGGAGAAGAATTGTGCACAGAGAGGAAGAATTATCTGCCAACCAAACCATATGAGATCCCATCCAAATCTTCTGAAAATGCACTTATGACATTTTTGTTAAGGAGTCACATAATTCTGGTGAGTGCATTGGAGTGAAAAAGAAGAGGGAAGAAAATTATTATAGAGCACTTTTTTTTCACACAGAATGGTGTGGGACTTTATTGTAATAAGATACTAAGATACTGTATTTGTTTAAAATGTTATGTCAACTGTTTGGATTTAAGCACTTTTTAAATGATTTAGAGAGTGTAAGCGTCAGACCTTTTTTAAGTAATATTTTATATTTGCTGGATATCAATCGCTGGATATATTAATCGCTTCAGATCTTGCACCTGTAAATGGACCAAAGTAATTTTCTGCTATGGCTGTGTTTATTCAGCAATTACTTTGCCATTACATAAGATACCAAGGTAGTTCATATAATCATTGTTTTTAACGCTAACAAAGCTTTATTTGAGTAATTATGTCTTGCAAAAATGATTTTTTTAATGCAATCCATAGACAAAAATCATAACATGCTTTCATCAGTGTTTGTTTAAAATATATTAGTGTTACTGTAGATAAAAATTATACGTTTTATTATATAATAAAAAGATGACTCTGGTACAAGGTAGGGATGAGCCAGATGTTCGAGTCGAATGTAAGTTTGACTCGAACATTGAGTGTTCACCTGTTCGCCGAACAGCGAACATTATGCAGTGTTTGCGGCAAATTCGAAAAGCCGTGGAACACCATTAAAGTCTATGGGACACTAACATGAAAAACCAAAAGTGCTCATTTTAAAGGCTTATATGCAAGTTATTGTAATAAAAAGTGTTTGGGGACCCGGGTCCTGCTCTAGGGGACATGTATCAATGCAAAAAAACGGCATGTTTTTTCGGGAGCAGTGATTTTAATAATGCTTAAAGTGAAACAATAAAAATTAAATATTCCTTTAAATATCACGCCTGGGGAATGTCTATAGTATGCCTGTAAAGTGGCACAGTTTTCCCGTGTTTAGAACAATACCACAGCAAAATGATGTTTCTAAAGGAAAAAGTCATTTAAAACTGATCACGGCTGTAATGAATTGTCTGGTCTCAGCAATATAGATAAAACTCATTGAAAAAAACGGCATGGGTTCTCCCCCAGTCCATTACATTAAGGGGAACAACAAACCAATTTTTTTTTTAAATTGTGTGGGGGGTCCCCCCAAAATCCATACCAGGCCCTTCAGGTCTGGTATGGATATTAAGATGATCCCTGAGCCATTTTTTTTTTAAATAGCGTAAGGGTCCCCCTAAAATCCATACCAGACCCTTCAGGTCTGGTATGGATATTAAGGGGAACCCTGCGCCAAAATGTAAAAAAAAATGGTGTAGGGGTCCCCCAAAATCCATATCAGACCCTTATCCAAGCATGCAACCTGGCAGGCCACAGGGAAAGAGGGGGGGCGTCCCCCTGCTGAAGCGTACCAGGCCACAGGCCCTCAACATGGGGAGGATGCTTTGGGGTCCCCCAAAGCATCTTGTCACCATGTTGATGGGGGCAAGGGCCTCATCACCACAAACCTTGCCTGGCGGTTGTGGGGGTCTGCGTACGGGGGCTTATCGGAATCTGGAAGCCCCCTTTAACAAGGGGACCCCAGATCCCGCTCCCCCATGTAAATTGGTAACGTGTACATTGTAACCCTACCATTTCACAAAAAAGTGGCAAAAATAGTAAAAAAGACAGGAGACACTTTGGGACTTGTCCTTAGTTAAAAAATAAAATATAAAAATGTCCTGCGATGTTAATCCATCTCACTCCACCCGACAAGGTGATGGCAGCTCGATGACAGCTGTTATATAGCTGAGGGAGGGGCCACCAGGTAATGTTAAATGGGTGACTCTGCCTTCCTTTGACGTCACATGGCATCAGGGGGCAGGGTAACCTATTTATGTCACCGGGTGACCCCGCCCTCAGCTATATAACAGCTGTCACTGAGAAGAAGCGTCATTTGGCGGGAGCCTCCCATGGAGGCGGAGCTGTTGCATTTTTTTCTTTTTTTGGTTGGTCGAGCAGCGTAAATGGATTTACATCATAGCACATTTTTATTTTTTTATTTTTTAATAAAGTACTTGTCCCAAAGTGTCTCCTGTCTTTTTTACTATTTTTGACACTTTTTTGTGAAATGGTAGGGGTACAATGTACCCATTACCAATTCACATGGGGGGCGGGATCTGGGGGTCCCCTTGTTAAAGGGGGCTTCAAGATAATGATAAGCCCTCACCCGCAGACCCCCACAACCACTGGGCAAGGGTTGTGGGGATGAGGCCCTTGTCCCCATCAATATTGGGACAAGGTGCTTTGGGGACCCCAAAGCATCCTCCCCATGTTGCGGGCATGTGGCCTGGTACAGTTCAGGAGGGGGAAGGTGCTCTCTCGTCCCTCCTCTTTTCCTGCATCCTGCCAGGTTGCGTGCTTGGATAAAGGTCTGGTATGGATTTTGGGGGGACCCCTACGCCATTTTTTTAATTTTTGGTTTGGGGTTCCCCTTAATATTCATACCAGGCCCAAAGGACCTAGTAATGGACTGGGAGGAAGCCATGTCATTTTTTTCAATGAGTTTTATCTATATTGCCGAGACCCGACAATTCATTACAGCCGTGATCAGTTTTAAATGACTTTTTTTTCCTTTAGAAATGTTATTTTGCTGTGGCATTGTTCTAAACACAGGAAAACTGCACCATTTTACAGGCATACTATAGACATTCCCCAGGCACAATATTTAAAGGAATATTTCATTTTTATTGTTTCACTTTAAGCATTATTAAAATCACTGCTCCTGAAAAAACGGTCATTTTAAATTTTTTTTTGCATTGATACGTGTCCCCTGGGGCAGGACCCGGGTCCTCAAACACTTTTTATGACAATAACTTGCATCGGGGAGGTGTTCGGCTCATCCTTACTCATCATCACCATCCCCTCCATCCTCATTATCACTGGAGACAACTTGGCAATATGCTGCGGCTGGGGAACACTGCCAATTTGTTGTTTACCAGTGTTCTCCCCTTTCTGTAGGCTCATGTTCCTACCTTCCTCAACCTCAGAACCAAGATCTGAATCTAGTAATGGCTGTGCATCATCATTAGCAAGTGGCTGATGCTGTGTTCAAATAACTCTGCTGACTCCTCATGCCTAATGCTGGAGCTATGACCAGAGTAGCTGGGGACAAGGAGGCAGAATAAGCCACTCTGGCAGCTGCAATAGACTGTGCACTATTCTCTGCTTAGGTGATGGAGGATGAGGAGGGTGGAGATGGTTTAGTAAGTCAGTCCACCACCTCTGCTGCATGCTGTGGCTGGATAGCATGGGCAACATCACTAAACAGAGGAAACGATGCCCTGCCTGAGGCCAGACCATGTCCACCTTTGCCTGTGGACACATAGGTTGCTGACCCCCTCACAATGCCATGGGAAAGTCTGCCTCTCTTTGTTGGCCTCACAGACATGATGAGGGTGAGCGCTTATTAACAAAATGTAATTAAGATGTGGAAATGTATATGTGGATGCACTTTAATCAATGAAAAGTCTTGTTCGGTGCACTCTTACTTGAGTACTCACTACACAGACACACTCCACTGATGCACTGCAATATACTGTGGTAAATGTGCACTAATGAACTGAAATTTACTGCACTGAAATATACTGCATTAAATTTGCATCTACATACTGAAATCTACTGCATTAAACATACAGTAATGCACTAAAATATACTGCGTTAAACATGCAGTAATGCTTTGAAATATACTGCGTTAAACATGCAGTAATGCACTAAAATATACTGCGTTAAATGTACAGTAATGCACTGAAATATACTGTGTTAAACGTGCAGTAATGCACTGAAACATACAGCATTAAATGCGCAGTAATGCACTGAAATATACAGCGTTAAACGTACACTAATGCCCTGAAATATACAATGTTAAACATGCAGTAGCACATTGAAATATACTGCATTACATGTGAAGTAATGCATTAAAATATACAGCATTAAACATGCAGTAATGCACTGAAATATACTGCATTAAACATGCAGTAACACACTGAAATACACAGCGTTATATGTGCAATGATGCTCTGAAATATACTGCATTAAATATACACTAACGCACTAAAATATACTGCAGGAAACTTGCCCTGACAAAATAAACTGACACTAAAGTAAAAATGAATGGTCAAACTACACTCATGCTGTACTATCACTGGATTCACACTAAACTGATACTCTACACTGACAAAAGAATCACAATAGTACACTATAGTACACTGTAGGGTTTATTTACTATAGCGCTAATATGAGAATGGGAGAATAAATGCTCTCAAAAATAGCCAAAACCGGGCTAATTAGCTCTAAATAGAATTCACTATAACTACCGGGAAAAAATACTCCCAAAATCTAATTTACTATAGCTCCCAGACAACAGAGACCGTCCAAATCATTACTCCTGCTAGAAACACGGGAATTGCACATGGAATTAATGTTTCGAGCATAACATGATAGCCTAAATAATACTTAAATATGTAGTATATTGTTTAAAGAAAATGTGCTTTTAAACTGCTTAAAAAAGTGATAAATAAACTGAAATATCATTGAACGTTTGAGAAGAGATAAAATCCCCCTCTTTCTACAACTATGTACAAGCACAAGTGTGCATGCTCAGACATGCAAAATACTCTCATTTTAACTCCCATTCCTTTTTTACCAAGAGCAATAGTAAATTCCCAAATTAGCGCTTGGATAAAAAGTGTTTGCGAACGTGAAAATAAGAGTTATATAGCCAAATGCAAGTTTTAACCATTGATTATAATGGTACAATTGTTACTTTAGATGAACTATTTATTTCTCTAAAATAAATTGTCCTTGCAACAATGTTGCTTCTTTTTCATATTTTTTGTTTTTAAGAATGCTAGTAATGTGTAATGTTCATGTTTTGGTAAAATATATTTTTCTCTGTCTTTCTCATTTGTTGCTGTCCATCGCACAAAAATCCTTACCAAAACTCCCACAGGTGTCTTCACAAACCACAAACAATACCATTGCTGATGCAACATTTAAATGAGTTACAATTTTGTGTGGTGTTTAGTGTTTCCAAATGATCATAATTTTTCCCCCAAAAATGTGACATGTATACCAACATCGGAAATAAAAATCTAATTCCGAAAATTCAGAGGAAGTTAAAATAGGTAGTTGAAATCAACTACATCGGGTTACTGTTGCTGTATGTAAATCAATAACTAATAATAAAATAAACAAAATAATTACAGTTATTTATGCAATGCCACAATACAGTGACGCTGGTGTTGAACCTCTGAATTATAATGATCTTTGAACCAACATACAGCTTTAAGACACCCCATAAGCTTTTAATTTGAAGCGGGACTGGGAGTGACTGCGAGCAGGTGGGCCAAGGCCGAGTACACAGGAGATCCTGCTCTGTCTAATCTGGTGGTGCTCGTACCCTCCTTCCCCTCAGAGGCAGCCTATATTGGCATATAACATGCACCCACAATTTGCCCCCTATTTTCAGGGGAAAAAAAGTTTGTGTTATACGCCGATAAATAAGGTAAATATCTACTCTTGAAGTTGATACTTACCGTACTTAAGTATCATACCATACCATACTTACCATACTTAAGTATCTACTCGTGAAGAGCACTGTCATCCCATGACACAAAATGCACAAACAAGACCTTTATATCGATATCACAAACTGCTATTTTGCCAAAAGCTACCAATTTGAATAAAAATAGGTTTTCCAAGTGATAATATCATGTTAAAAGAGTAATTTGGGTTTAAAAAATAAAAACCAAAAACAAACATTAATACTCACCTAAGTGGCTGCAGCACCGATCCAATGATGCAGCAGTCATTCGTCAGCTCTACACCAAGAAATTAACAATCAAAGACCACTGATCACTCAGTTCTCAGGTCCACTTCGAGCACAGAGTGATGACAGCTAGTCACCGCTCTGTACTCTGCCCCTCCAGCACTCGCTGGAGCACCCAACTGTGGAGAGGAAGGGAGGGGCTGGCTCAGTCTCTCAGCAATGCACTAAGAGGCTGAGTGAGATGCTGGTCAGGTGTCTGGGTGGATCCCAACATTATTGTCGGGATCTCTCCAGAGCCTGAACTTGCTCTGTACCATCAGCTGACATTGGACTTTAGCCCACTGTCGGCTGAATCTGGGTCACAGGAGTGCAAAACTAAGTGCACTCCTGTGACTCACAGGAGAAATATGGCCAAAAGAGCTTTGGCCATATTGCCCATTTAAAGCTTATATGAGATTTTAGTGGTTTGGTTTGCAACTGCTTTAACAAACTATGCTAGAGTTTTTTGAATCTCAGTGCTGGGGTTCATTTTCTTCTAGACCTTGCTTGTGTCTATATACGTAGAAATCCTTAGTAGGAACAATATTTGTCTGCAACAGGTGTTTAATAGTTAGCTCTTCAATTGTCCAAACCTTATCTACCTTCTTTCTAATAATTGGCTTCTTTTCCCCAACAAAAACATTGTGCACTCAAAAATTCACACCTTCAAACCAGGTGTACAGCAACCCCCTGCTGTATCAACATATTCCAAAAAGTGACTGGTATTTCTAGTTAAACATATATAAAAGTTTGATAGTCCTCTGTGATCCAGGTCTGATTTATTGTCAATGTTTCTTTATTGAAGTAGAATAAAGTATTACAAACATAAAGCATACCATAGCTGGAAGGAATACATCCTTAATACATATGATCTCGTAACGGGGTAGGCCCAAACAAATCTAGCTAATAAAACCATAGAAGAAGAACATGTAAGGCACTTGTTGTACAATGAAAAGGTGTATTCACCGTAGTTTAAACAGAACAAAAGGAAGGACGGGAAGTAAAGAGCTGGAGAAGGGCAGGGCAGGAGGAAAGGAAAAGAAGGGAGAGGGTGAAGAGAGAGAAAGGGAGAAGAGAGGATTCTGGCCAGTCACCATATTATAGTGCAATAGAGGAATAGCGCATGGGATATAATACAAAGTACTCAAACTTTAGTTGTACATTTGGGGTTAGAAAGCCATATGGCCCATTTTTCTTTAATCACTGTCATAGTGAAGTCAATGATTGCCAACAATTTCTTCATCTCACACTAATAATTGAGAGTAATAATGGTATCAGAGGGGGTTGGGGAGTTGGATGTTTTCAAAAGTCTCGTAATAGTGAGCTTCACTGCCAGGAGAAGTTGTAATATCACTACTCTCATTTTGGGTGTGAATTTGTTGATGTTTAGGTGTAGGATGGCTAACTCAGGGTTAGTCAGTATGGTTTGGTCACAAATATCTGATAAGATAGAGAAGATTTTGTTCCAAAAAGAGCGTATTAATTTACATGACCACAATGTGTGATAAAGCGTACTGGTTTCTCCGCAGTTTCGCCAGCAAAGAGCCGATTGGGAAGGATAAAATGTATTAATATTATTATTATTATACAGGATTTACATAGCACCAACAGTTTACGCAGCGCTTTACAACATTAGGGAGGACAGTACAAGTACAATACAATTCAATACAGGAGGAATCAGAGGGCCCTGCTTGTTAGAGCTTACAATCTAGGAGGGAGGGTCAAGTTTTACAAAAGGGTAATAGCTGTGGGGGATGAGCTAATGGAGAAAATAGTGCAGTTGTTAGATGGATGCAGGATAGGCTTCTCTGAAGAGGAAAGTTTTCAGGGATTGCCTAAATGTGGATAAGTTTGGAGACAGTCTGACAGATTGGGATAGGGAATTCCAGAGGATGGGCGAGGCTCGGGAGAAGTCCTGGAGGCGGATATGGGAGGAGGTGATGAGGGAGCTAGAGAGTAGGAGGTCCTGGGAGGAACGGAGAGGGCTATTTTCTTGCTATTTTGAGATTAGGCTAGTGATGTAGCTGGGGGCAGAGTTGTGGATGGCTTTGTAACTTATTGTTAGTATTTTGAATTTAATTTGTTGGGCGAGTGGCAGCCAAAGGAAGGATTGGCAGAGGGGGGTAGCAGACACTGAGCGGTTTGTAAGGTGGATGAGTCTGGCAGCAGCATTCATGATGGACTGAAGGGGGGATAGTCTATTTAAAGGTAAGCCAATAAGGAGGGAGTTACAGTAGTCGAGGCAAGAGATAACCAGGGAGTGAATCAGGAGCTTTGTGGTTTCATTGGTTAGATAGGGACGTAGATTAGAAATGTTGCGGAGGTTGAGGTGGCAAGCTTTGGAAAGTGATTGGATGTGGGGCCAAAAGGAGAGTTCATAATCCAGGATAACACCTAGTACCCTGACATGTGGGGACAGGTGGATGGTTGTGCCATTGCTCTTGACAGTCAGGGGAAGAGGCACGTGAGGGAGGAAATATTATAAGCTCTGTTTTGGACAAGTTGAGTTTGAGGAAGTGGTGTGACATCCATACAGATATGTCGGTTAGTAAGTTAGTGATGCATGAGGAGACTGATGGAGTGAGTTGAGGGGTGGAGAGATAGATTTGTGTGTCGTCAGCGTAGAAATGATATTGAAAGCCGTGAGAGGCTATCAGCTGACCCAGGGAAGAGGTGTAGATTGAAAATAAAAGAGGTCCAAGAACAGAACCTTGGGGGACCCCGACAGAGAAGGGAAGAGGAGTGGAGCAAGTAGAATTGTAAGTGACACTGAAGGTGCGTTGGGATAGGTAGGATGAGAGCCACTGAAGAGCACAGTCACGGAGACCGAGGGAGAAGAGTTTTTTGAGGAGGAGGGGGTGGTCAACCGTGTCAAAGGCAGCTGAAAGATCCAGAAGTAGGAGTACAGATTAGTGTCTGTTGTTTTTTGCAGTTAGTAGGTCATTTGTGAGTTTTAAAAGAGCAGTTTCTGTGGAGTGTGGAGGGCGAAATCCAGATTGAAGGGGATCAAGAAGGTTGTTTTCAATGAGGTGGTCACTCAGTTGGTTGTAAATCAGGCATTCAAGGAGTTAAGAGGAAAAGGGGAGCAAGGAGATAGGGCGTATGTTGTTAAGATTGGTAGGGTCCAAGGACAGCTTTTTAAGTATGGGGGTGACCAGTGCATGTTTTAGAGCATTGGGGAAGACGCCAGAGGTGAGGGAGAGATTGAAGATGTGGGTTAGAGAGTGTAGGATGGAGTCAGAGGGCGACCGTAGCATATGAGAAGGAATAGGGTCCAGGGGACAGGTGGTTAGGTGGGCGATAGAAAGGAGTTTAGCAACTTTGTCTGTAGTAGCAGATTTGAATAGGGGGAGTATCAGTTGTACCTGTTTACATGGAGTCTTAGCTGGGGGAGATACCTGTAGAGCAGAGATTTCATCGCGGATTGTATCAATCTTGTTTTTGAAGTGATTAGCGATCTCCTGGGCAGTGACTAAGTGAGTGAGTCAGTGGGAGGAGGCGGTGGAGGACAAATTAGAGAGTTGAAGGTAGAGAAGAGTTTACGGGGACTAGATGAGAAGGTGTTAATAAGAGCTGTAAAATAGGTTTGCTTGGCAGTGTGGAGGAAAGAATAGTATTTTTGGAGGGCAGATTTGTATTGGTTGAAGTCTTTGAGAGACTTAGTCTTGTGCCTCAGACGCTCAAGAGCGCGACTATGTTTTTTGAGAATTTTAGTGTCATCTGTTTGCCAGGGTTGTAGGGGTCGAGGCCTGATTCTGTGTGTAGTGAGGGGAGCGAGCTTGTCCAGGGTGGAGGACAGGGATTTATTGTAGATGGACGTGGCTTGGTTGGGGCAGGACACGGGAAAGATTTTGTCATAGAGGTGGTCAGTAGCAGAATAGAGGAGAGAGGAGTTGAAGTTGAGAAAATTTCTACGGGTGATGGTTAGGCGATTGGAGGGAAAGGTGGTGGAAGACAGTGGGAGGGAGAAACTAATAAGGTGATGGTCGGAGAGAGGAAAAGGATTGTTTGAGAAGTTGCATGGAGTGCATAGGTAGGAGAATACAAGGTCAAGGGTGTTGCCATCAGAGTGAGTAGAAGTCTGTACCCATTGTTTTAGGTCAAATGAAGAGGTTAGACTAAGAAGTTTAGAAGTAGCAGGAGTGTTTGTATTAGCAGGGATGTTGAAATCACCAAGAAGGATTGTGAGAATTTCTGAAGAGCGGAAGTAGGGTAGCCAGGCAGAAAACTCATCAAGGAAAGTTGATAATGGTCCAGGTGGCCGGTAGATCACAGCAATTCTTAGGGAAGTAAGAGAGAATAGACGTATACAGTGGGCTTCAAATGATGAGCTTGCAAAAGAGGGAGGAGAATTAATAACTTGGAAGGTGCATTGGGGGGATATGAGGAATCCCACTCCACCTCCCTTGCGTCCATTAGGCCTAGGGGAGTGAGTCCAGTGAAGGCCACCCTGGGATAGGGAAGCAGGAGAAGGGGTGTCATGTTCGTGGAGCCAGGTTTCGGTGAGAGCAAGTAGATTGAAGGAATTAGTGACAAAGAGGTCATGAACAGCAGTGAGTTTGTTGCAGACAGAGTGGGCGTTCCAGAGGGCGCAGGAGAGAGGGAGGCTGGTGTTGGGAAGAAGAGGAATGGAGACTAAATTGCGTAGATTGCAACTACTGCCAGAGGGTGTAGGGTGATGGGTGTGTTGGGCACAGTTAAATAAGGGAGGCCCAGGGTTTGGGGAAATATCTCCAGCGGTTAGGAGAAGCAGAAGAGTAAGGGAGGTAATATGAGAATATGATTTGTATGAGGGGACATACTTCAGTATCCTGGGGGGTTTGTTAGCAAGTGGGCTTAGAGTTAGAAAGAGGTGATGAGTGCAGTAATAGGGGGAGGGGAGAAGTGAGGGTGATATGTACAAATTGTGGGGTGGAGCAGAGGGGTGAAGAAAAGAGAGTTTGAGGAGAGAGGCAGCAATTGTGAAAAGGAGGAGAGGTAAAGAGAGCATGTTTCAGAGAGGGAGGTGAGATAATTTGGAGTAGAGGTCATCTGCTGTCTGTTGTAGTTTGCTTTGTGCAAATCGCTGAAGTGCAAGAGCAGAAGTGCCAGTTTGTATGGGGTAAGGTACCATTAAATGCACAATTTTTTCAAACTGTTCCCAGTGATTTGTACACTTGGAGGAGGCATATGTGGTAGAGAAGGCTTTCTGCCAACTGTTATCTGGAAACTCCATGCCCAAGGTTTCTTCCCATTTAAAAATAGTTTTTGAGAAGGAATTATAAATTAGGCATTATAAATGTTATAGAATAGGGAAATTCCTCTTATTGGGCGCTTAAAGTCTTGAAAATTTTTTAGTATCGGGGCTGGTAGCTCTAAGTATAGGAGAAAGGGTATTTCAAGAGGAATGAGCAAATTTGCATATAAGTAAAGCGAGTGCAGGGAGGAAGATTGAAGTGATAAAATACAGGTATTCAAAATTGTGGAGGGAGGAGCCCTGATATAGATCCTTTAGAAGTGTGAGTCCTCCAGTATTCCATAGGTTTAAGTTAATATAGGGAATGAAGTGTTGGAGCACCAAGAGGGGGGTATTGAACTTGCATAGCGAGCCGCGAGGTGTAGAAGGGATAGAGAATTCTGACCACTATTTAGTGGAGATCTGTATTGTTGGAGTTGGATGGTAGGGGATGGGGCTCCCAGTTTAATGGCAATAAGGGCCAATATAAGATCCTTATAGGGGATGTTTATACACTCCATACTTGCCCAAGATTTATGTGTAGTGGACCCTGTCAAACACTTTCTCTGCATCCAAGAGGAGAAGCAGAGAAGGCATTCCAGAAGGTCCAGAATGGGAAATCAGGTTAATAAGGTGCTGGTGCTGTCAGGAGCTTGTCGACAAGGTATAAAACCTACCAGGTCTGGGTGGATAAGGAATGACAATATTTCTTGAATTCTTACTGCTAGAAGTTTCACAAATATCTTGACATCAGTATTGAAAAGAGATATGGGCCTGTAGTTAGCAGGACTAGTGGGATCTTTGTTGGGCTTAGGAATTGTAACAATCACAGCTTTCAGCATTTCAGGAGGAAAAGTACCAGAGGAAGAAGCGAGATTGAAGACATCTTTTAAATGAGGGGTAATTTCTTTGGAGAGATGTTTGTAATACTCATTTGAGAATCCATCATCTCCAGGGGATTTACGGGTAGGTAGTTTGTCGATAGTGGAGCAAATTTCTTGAGTTGTGAATGGTTGGGAGCATCAAGTTGGGCAGCTGTAAGAGTGGGCAGTTTAATTTTAAGCAGGAAAGCATCAATAAGTGCAGGAAAGGGTTGGGGAGTAGATTCATCCTTGCGGATATCATACAGAGAATGGTTATAGTCCACAAAAGCATTTGCAATATCTTTTGGATTAAACAAGGTAGTATGAGATGAGGGGTGCTTAAGAGAGTAGAGATCTCAAGTTTTGTTTGTCTTGAAGAATATCAATAGTCCCCTCATATACACTTTATAAGTGTTCCACAGTGTAAATCTATTAGTTTCAGGGGTCTCATTGTACATAAAAAAATCATGTGTTAAATAATTTTTTGGTACAATTGCCGTCATTCAAAAGGGAGGTGTTTCCAAAGAGGAGGGGAGAATTGCGGAGGTGGTCATCAAATGTCAGGGTGACTGGAGCATGATCCTGTTGCAGAGTGCGATTGCTAGGTGCAGCAGAGTCAATTCAGATCAGACGTTGTGGAGTAACTGGAACTGACTTCTTTATTGGAACATAACTGGCAAGAAGTACACAGACAGGAAAAAGAAACCAACAAGTACAACACTATACACAGGAAATACAACATATCATAGAAAACTGCACAGCACAGCATACCACTGAGCATTAGCGACATCTAGTGTCCTGTTCAGGAACTGCAGTCAATAGGCTAAGCAGAAAGCTGTTGTATCTCCAACACCCTTTCTCAACAGCTAAGGCTTAGTCTGTTAAACCCATCTTCTTTGTAAGCCTTGAATGTCTTTCAGCAGTCAGGGGCTTTGTAAGGATATCTGCTGTCATATCCTCAGTTGCGCAATAAAATAACTCAAGAAGACCTTGCTCTTGAAGATCCCTAAGAAAGTGAAACTTCACATCAATATGCTTGGTTCTTGAATTAACTCCTTCCATGTGCGCAAGTACAAGGCATCCTTGATTGTCCTCATAGATTTCTGTTGGTCCCAACTGTGGTTGACCCAAGTCTGTTAATAACTGTCTCAGCCATATAACTTCTTGGCTTGCCTGCGCTGCAGCAACATATTCTGCTTCAGTAGACGACAGTGTAACAGAGAGTTGCTTTCTACTAGTCCAACTGATGGCACCACCTGACAGAAAGAATAAATAGCCATTGGTAGATTTTCTGTCACTGGTGTCTCCTGCCCAGTCAGCATCCACATATCCTGTTAGGGTGCTTTCATCACTTGCTGGTAACTTTAACTTGTAGTGCGAAGTCCCTTTAAGATAGTGAATGATTCGCTTTACAGCATTCCAGTCCTTTTTACTTGGCATTGAAACCTTTCTGCATAGGATTCCAACAGTTGCTGCAATGTCCGGCCTTGTAGCAGTAGTAAGGTACAGCAATTTCCCTATTGCTTTTCTGTATTGAGTATTAGTAGGTAATGGGTTATCTTGACAATTCATCTCCTTTAGGTAATTGGTTTCCATAGGAGACTTTACCGGTTTGGCGTCTTCCATTCCAAATGTTTCAATTATTTCTTGTATTTTGTGCCTTTGGTTCAGAAGAAAGCTGCCATCTTCCTCTCTCTCGATCTGGATACCGAGGTAATTCTTTATGTTGCCAAGATCTTTGGTGTCAAAGTGCTGATTTAGTTTTTCCAGTATTTCTGCTTCATCCCTTTCTTGCTCAAAACAAATCAGGATATCATCCACATAAATGAGCATATAGACCCATCGATTTTCCAATTTCTTTTTGTATAAGCAGGGGTCTGCTTTACTCCTTAGAAAGTTTTGATGTGTAAACACTTCATTTATTTTTATATTCCAAGCCCTGGCTGTTTGCTTTAGACCATATATACTCCTGTGAAGTTTGCATACTGGGTCTGACCTTTGTTCGTCTTTGAATCCTGGCGGCTGTTCCATGAAAATTTCTTCTGTTAAATCGCCATGTAGAAATGCAGTTTTCACATCAAAATGTTTCACTTGCATTTTCCTTATGGCGGCTATTGTCAGTAAAGTCCGTATTGTAGTGTGCTTGACTACTGGTGCAAACGTCTCATCATAGTCCTCTCCGTATTTTTGAGAATAGCCCTTGGCTACTAGTCTTGCTTTGTACCATTCAATTGTGTCATCTGCATTGTATTTCACTTTAAAAGTCCATTTACAGCCTATGGCTTTCCTTCCGTGTGGTAGTTCCGTAAGTGTCTATGTTTTGGTGTCATGCATGGATTTCATCTCTTCCTCAGCAGCCTTTATCCTTTTACTTGCTTCTTGTTCTGGAAGTTGATATATGTCTTCCTAGCTCGCAAGTTCATTGATACTGGCAGTACTTGCTTTGTATGAAAGACATATAGGTGGTTTAGCTTTGTTTTCTCTTGTTGAACGTCTCGTTTTTGTGTCTGAGTCTTCTTGTTTCTGCTCTTCAGTGCTGGCTGAGTCTGCACTTACTTCAACTGTTTGTTCGGAAGTTACAGAGATGGGCTAGTCAATGTCAGTTTTCTCTTCTATTCTCGCTTCTACTGTTGTCATTACATTGTCTCTTAAATCTTCAACAAAAGTTATGCTGTTGCTAATGGTAACCTTGTTGTTTTGGGGATTTAGGATTCTGTAACCCTTGACATTGTCACTGTATCCAACGAAGATACCTTCAAACGCTCTGTTCTGGAGTTTGGTGCATTTTTCTTCAAGTATGTAGATGAATGCTTTGCATCAAAAAACTCTTAGGTGTTTTACACTTGGCTTCTCATTGTACCATAGTTCATATGGGGTTTTCTCCACTGTTCTGGAAAGAAGTCTGTTCTGCAAATATGTAGCTCATGGCTGCCTCACCCCAGTATTTTTGTGGTAGTCCAGAGTCTGTCAGCATACATCTGATCATTTCAGTCAGAGTTATATTCTTTCTTTCAGCTACTCCATTTTGTTCTGGTGTATTTGGGACTGCCTTTTGATGTTCTTTTCCATTCTGTTTTAAGTACTCTTGTATCTTACTTCCTGTGAATTCACCTCCATTATCGCTCCAAAGTATGAGAGGCTTCCTCTGAAACTTGTTACTGGTCTTTGTTATATAGTCTTTTAATTTGTTGAAAACTTCACTCTTGTGTTGCATTAGGTAGGTGACTGTGTATCTTGAATAGTCATCTATGAAAGTCACTATGTACCTGTTGCCTCCAGGTGTGGGTGGGTTTAGGGGACCACACACATCACTGTAAACTAAGTCAAGTGGTCTTGAAGCCCTCTTCTGACTGACTTTGGGAAGTGTTGCTCTTGTCGCTTTGGATTTAATGCAACATTCACACTTAACAGTAACTGGACAAGGGGATACTGTTAGATCCCTTGTCAGATTCCTCCTTTGTAGTTCCTGTATGCATTCTGGGTGTTTGTGACCTAGACGTCTGTGCCATATATGTATACAGTCATTGTGCTTGTGTGTACATAGTCTCACCTTTTCCTTCACTGTGTCGAGGTGATATAGATGATCATCCAGCTTGGCACTTGCTATTGTGTGTTTGCTGTTTAGAAAAGAGCACTTGTCACCTTGGAATTTTACAGTGAGTCCTGTGGCTGTTAGACGCTTCACAGATAAGAGTCCTCCTTCTAGATTAGGAACATAAAGCATATTTTTCACTGGTATGGCTAAATTGTGTCCCGCATCATCTGGGCATACAAGGGTTCCATGCCCATATCCTTCTGCATGTATTTTGCTTCCATCTGCAAGATTAATAGTTTCTTTGTTGTTCAGATTAAGTTCTGTGAAGAAACTTCAATCACTTGTCATGTGACTGGTTGCCCCAGAATCGATGCACCAGCCTTGGCATTTGTTGTTGCCTGTCGTTTTAAATGTGGCATTCCAGTTTCCTTCCCATGGATCATTGATTATGGTTTTGACCTTTTGTTTAGCATAAGAGGGACGCTGTCTCATTTGCTCTGCTTTCCATATAGTACAGTCTTTCTTTACGTGTCCCTGTTTGTGGCATCTGAAAAACACTCTGGCCTCTTTCCTGTGTAACTTTGTGTCTGTAACTTTTTTTTTTTTTTCTTAAATAATCTTTATTAACATTTCTTAGTTTTACATACACCATTAAAAACATCCTCAACTACATGTAGACATACTCTGCGGGGAAAGGGGCCTTATATCCTTCAGCCGGTCCATCCTCACTCCCACTAGATCTACAAATTTTGTCCAGCAGATAATTTCATATGGTACAATAGGACGACAGGTATCTATTTACCCCCATACCCTCCCACCTTCCCCTTGCTCTCATCCCACCCTGAGCCAGAACTTCTTTTTATTCCTGACACCCTACGCTTGCCAACCAGGGGTTCCACATCTTCTTAAACTTTTTAAGGTTCCCTCTTCTAATATATAGGGCTCTCTCTTTCCATATTACGTCATTTATTGTTTTAACCCACTCATCAACTGCCGGGGGGAGGGCTGATTGCCATCTCTGCATAATAAGCTTCCGAGCCTGGTATAGGCATCTCAGAACCACTATCTTAACCGCTGCCTCCTCCAGGCTCCATACCCTATATCCAAGTATGCAGAGTCTAACATCTGTCTCTAAAGAAATTCCCCACTTATCTCCAATAGAGCCCACAACCCCCAACCAGTATCGTACTAGTTTGGGGCACCTCCATACCATGTGTATCAGGTCACCCTCCTCCCCGCACCTGGGGCATTTGTGTCTGTAACTTTAAAAGCGGTTCTGGTGTCGGTTTTTGTGGAGTCATGCACTAATTCCTTTCTTCTCTGATACTCATCTATGAGCCTGGTTTTTACAAATGCTAGCGTCAGATCTGTCTCATGTCGTGTCTCCAGTGCATTGATTAGTGCAGTATATGTATCAGGCAAACTGCATAACAACATGGCTGCAGTGTGACTGTCTGTTATATTCTCCCCAATTGATCTGAGTTGCGCAATCACTTCCAGCATTGCATTTACATGCTCCTGCATGTCCTGTTCTCTGCCAAGCCTCATTTTGTAAAGTTTCCTCGGCAAAAACAGCTTGCTGTTTAAACTGGATCTTTCATGCAGTCTTTTCAGTACGTCCCACATGCCTTTTGCTGTGTCCTCATGACGTATATGAATGAGTTGATCATCCTCCACTAGTAAACTTATGGTGGCCCATGCCTGTCTGTTTTTCTTGTCCCAGTCCTGATTATTATCCTGTGGCCTCTTTGTGGTGGTAACCTCCCACATGTCATCTTTGGATAATAGCATTTCCACTTTGAACTTCCATAACTGATAATTGTCATTGTTCAGCTTGGCCACTGAGAGTTTAAGCTCTGAGTTTCTGGCCATTTTTTCCCTCCTTTATATACAAACAGTCTTACAGTACTTGTCTGTAGGAGATGTCACTGGAAACCTTCCTTATGTCGATTTCCGCATCAGCCACACTGTCTCCCGTTCGAGGCTTTGTTCTGCCTGGGTCGCACCTGGTTGTATGACTTTATCCGGACATTGGGCCCATAACCTGTTGCAGAGTGTGATTGATAGGTGCAGCAGAGTCAATTCAGATCAGACGTTGTGGAGTAACTGGAACCGACTTAATTATTGGAACATAACTGGCAAGAAGTACACAGACAGGAAAAAGAAACCAAGAAGTACAACGCTATACACAGGAAATACAACATATCATAGAAAACTGCACAGCACAGCATACCATTAAGCATTAGGGACATCTAGTGTCCTGTTTGAGAACTGCAGTCAATAGACTAAGCAGAAAGCTGTTGTATCTCCAACAGATCTGACCAAGAAGTTGTACCAATATCTGTGCTCAGAACATTTTACAGTGATATTTTAATAGTTGGGAAGAGATTGATGTGAGATTAAGAGGCGTGTAC